>NW_028140601.1:0-21715 GCF_965202585.1 Thalia democratica | reverse complement strand
CAGCTAATTAAATAAACCTCTTCGGTGAGGAATATTAGTTTTAAAATATTAAAACTCCTTTTGACGTTGAAATCGGCTATTTAAGACGAAATACTTGCAATAAACATTGTTTATCATTCAATATTTAAGTTATTTCGATTATTAGTTAAAATATTCTTGTAATAACTCATAAAGGTAATTTAAAAAACGTCTTCGGTAAAATATATTTGTTTTAAAGCATAAAAACTTCCTTTGTCGTCAAAACCAACTGTTTAAGACGAAATACTTGCATTATTGAATAATGAATCGTTCATTATTTTAGTTATTTCGACACTCGGTTATAATATTGGTTTAATATTATGCACAGCTAATTTAATAAACTTCTTTAGTTAGTAATCCAACTTTAAACATATTAAAAGTACTTTAAATGTTATAATAGGCTGTTTTAAACAAAATACTTGTATCAAACCCTTTTTTCTTGTACAATATATGAATTATTTTGATTATTAGCATTAATGATCATGTAATATATCATATAGCTAATTAAATTAACCTCTTTGGATAGGAATATAAGTTTTAATTTATTAAAACTCCTTTTGACGTCAAAATCGGCTGTTTAAGACGAAATACTTGCAACAAACATTGTTTATCGTTCAATATTTAAGTTAATTGGGTTATTAGTTAAAATATTCTTGTAATAACTCGAAAAGGTAATTTAATAAACGTCTTTAGTTAGTAATCCGAATTTGAAAATATTAAAAGTACTAATGACGTTAGAATAGGTTGTTTAAAACAAAATACTTGAACTAAACCCTTTTTTCTTGTACAATATATAAATTATTTTGATTATTGGCATTACTAATCCTTTAATATATCATACAGCTAATTAAATAAACCTCTTCGGACAGGAATATTAGTTTTAAAGTATTTAAACTCCTTTTGACGTTGAAATCGGCTATTTAAGACGAAATACTTGCAATAAACATTGTTTATCATTCAATATTTAAGTTATTTCGATTATTAGTTAAAATATTCTTGTAATAACTCATAAAGGTAATTTAATAAACGTCTTCGGTAAAATATATTTGTTTTAAAGCATAACAACTTCCTTTGTTGTCAAAACTGACTGTTTAAGACGAAATACTTGCAGTATTGAATAATGAATCGTTCATTATTTGAGTTATTTCGACTTTTGGTTATAATATTGGTTTAATATTATGCACAGCTAATTTAATAAACGTCTTTAGTTAGTAATCCAACTTTAAACATATAAAAAGTACTTTAGATGTTATAATAGGCTGTTTTAAAAAAAATACTTGTATTAAACCCTTTTTCCTCGTACACTACGAATTATTTTGAGTATTGGCATTAATATTCTTGTAATATGTCATACAGCTAATTAAATAAACCTTTTCGGATAGGAATATTAGTTTTAATTTATTAAAACTCCTTTTGACGTCAAAATCGGCTGTTTAAGACGAAATACTTGCAATAAACATTGTTTATCGTTCAATATTTAAGTTATTTCGATTATTAGTTAAAATATTCTTATAATAACTCATAAAGGTAACTTAATAAACGTCTTCGGTTAAAAATATTTGTTTTAAAGCATCAAAACTTCCTATGACGTCAATACCGACTGTTTAAGACGAAATACTTGCAAAAAACATTGTTTATCGTTCAGTAATTGAGTTATTTCGACTTTTGATTATAATATTGATGTAATATTATGCGCAGCTATTTTAATAACCGTCTTTAGGTAGTAATCCAACTTTAAACATATTAAAAGTACTATACACGTTAAAATAGGCTGTTTTAAAAAAATACTTGTATAAAACCCTTTTTCTTCGTACACTTTATGAATTATTTTGAGTATTGGCATTAATATTCTTGTAATATGTCATACAGCTATTTAAATAAACCTTTTCGGATAGGATTATTAGTTTTAATTAATTAAAACTCCTTTTGACGTTTAAATCGGCTATTTAAGACGTAATACTTGCAATAAACATTGTTTATCATTCAATATTTAAGTTAATTCGATTATTAGTTAAAATATTCTTGTAATAACTCATAAAGGTAATTTAATAAACCTTTTCGATAAAATATATTTGTTTAAAGCATAAAAACTTCCTTTGTCGTCAAAACCGACTGTTTAAGACGAAATACTTGCAATATTGAATAATGAATCGTTCATTATTTGAGTTATTTTTACTTTTAGTTATAATATTGGTTTAATATTATGCACAACTATTTTTATAAACGTCTTTAGTTAGTAATCCAACTTTAAACATATTAAAAGTACTTTAGACGTTATAATAGGCTGTTTTAAACAAAATACTTGTATAAAACCCTTTTTTTTTGTACAATATAGGAATTATTTTGGTTATTGGCATTAATAATCATGTAATATATCATATAGCTAATTAAATAAACCTCTTCGGATAGGAATTTTAATTTTAAAGTATTAAAACTCCTTTTGACGTTGAAATCGGCTATTTAAGACGAAATAATTGCAATAAACATTGTTTATCATTCAATATTTAAGTTATTTCGATTATTAGTTAAAATATTCTTGTAATAACTCATAAGGTAATTTAATAAACGTCTTCGGTAAAATATATTTGTTTTAAAGCATAAAAACTTCCTTTGTCGTCAAAACCGACTGTTTAAGACGATATACTTGCATTATTGAATAATGAATCGTTCATTATTTGAGCTATTTTGACTTTTGGTTATAATATTGGTTTAATATTATGCACAGCTAATTTAATAAACGTCTTTAGTTAGTAATCCAACTTTAAACATATTAAAAGTACTTTAGATGTTATAATAGGCTCTTTTAAACAAAATACTTGTATTAAACCCTTTTTTCACGTACAATATATGAATTATTTTGTTTATTGGCATTAATGATCATGTAATATATCATATAGCTAATTAAATAAACCTCTTTGGATAGGAATATTAGTTTTAAAATATTGAAAAGCCTTTTGACGTTTAAATCGGCTATTTAAGACGAATGCTTGCAATAAACATTGTTTATCGTTCTATATTTAAGTTATTTCGATTATTAGTTAAAATATTCTTGTAATAACGCATAAAGGTAATTTAAAAAGGTCTTCGGTAAAAAATTTGTTTTAAAGCATCAAAACTTCTTATGACGTCAAAACCGACTGTTTAAGACGATATACTTGCAAAAAACATTGTTTATCTTTCATTAATTAAGTTATGTCGACTTTTGATTATAATATTGATGTAATATTATGTGCAGCTATTTTAATAAACGTCTTTAGTTAGTAATCCAACTTTAAACATATTAAAAGTACTTTAGACGTTATAATAGGCTGTTTTAAACAAAATACTTGTATTTAACCCTTTTTTTTTGTACAATATATAAATTATTTTGGTTATTTGAATTAATGATCATGTAATATATCATATAGCTAATTAAATAAACCTCTTTGGATAAAAATATTAGTTTTAATTTATTAAAACTCCTTTTGACGTCAAAATTGGCTGATAAAAACGAAACACTTGAAATAAATAATGTTTATCGTAAAGTGTTTAAGTTATTCCATTTGTTGTTTATAATATTTTTGTAATATTTCGTACAGCTAATTAAATAAACGTCTTTAGTTAGTAATCCGAATTTAAACATATTTAAAGTACTAATGACGTTAGAATAGGCTGTTTTAAACAAAATACTTGTACTAAACCCTTTTTTCTTGTACAATATATAAATTATTTTGATTATTGGCATTACTAATCATGTAATATATCATACAGCTAATTAAATAAACCTCTTCGGATAGGAATATTAGTTTTAAAGTATTAAAACTCCTTTTGACGTTGAAATCGGATATTTAAGACGAAATACTTGCAATAAACATTGTTTATCATTCAATATTTTAGTTATTTCGATTATTAGTTGAAATATTCTTGTAATAACTCATAAAGGTAATTTAATAAACGTCTTCGGTAAAATATATTTGTTTTAAAGCATAAAAACTTCCTTTGTCGTCAAAACCGACTGTTTAAGACGAAATACTTGCATTATTGAATAATGAATCGTTCATTATTTGAGTTATTTTGACTTTTGGTTATAATATTGGTTTAATATTATGCACAGCTAATTTAATAAACGTCTTTAGTTAGTAATCCAATTTTAAACATATTAAAAGTACTTTAGACGTTATAATAGGCTGTTTTAAACAAAATACTTGTATTAAACCCTTTTTTCTTGTACAATATATGAATTATTTTGATTATTGGCATTACTAACCATGTAATATATCATACAGCTAATTAAATAAACCTCTTCGGATAGGAATATTGGTTTTAAAGTATTAAAACTCCTTTTGACGTTGAAATCGGCTATTTAAGACGAAATACTTGCAATAAACATTGTTTATCATTCAATATTTTAGTTATTTCGATTATTAGTTAAAATATTCTTGTAATAACTCATAAAGGTAATTTAATAAACGTTTTCGATAATTATATTTGTTTTAAAGCATAAAAACTTCCTTTGTCGTCAAAACCGACTGTTTAAGACGAAATACTTGCATTATTGAATAATGAATCGTTCATTATTTGAGTTATTTCGACTTTTGGTTATAATATTGGTTTAATATTATGCACAGCTAATTTAATAAACGTCTTTAGTTAGTAATCCAACTTTGAACATATTAAAAGTACTTTAGATGTTATAATAGGCTGTTTTAAACAAAATACTTGTATTAAACCCTTTTTTCTTGTACAATATATGAATTATTTTGATTATTGGCATTACTAATCATGTAATATATCATACAGCTAATTAAATAAACCTCTTCGGATAGGAATATTAGTTTTAAAATATTAAAACTCCTTTTGACGTTGAAATCGGCTATTTAAGACGAAATAATTGCAATAAACATTGTTTATCATTCGATATTAAAGTTATTTCGATTATTAGTTAAAATATTCTTGTAATAACTCATAAAGGTAATTTAAAAAACGTCTTCGGTAAAAAATATTTGTTTTAAAGCATAAAAACTTCCTTTGTCGTCAAAATCAACTGTTTAAGACGAAATACTTGCATTATTGAATAATGAATCATTCATTATTTTAGTTATTTCGACACTCGGTTATAATATTGGTTTAATATTATGCACAGCTAATTTAATAAACGTCTTTAGTTAGTAATCGAACTTCAAACATATTAAAAGTACTTTAGATGTTATACTAGGCTGTTTTAAACAAAATACTTGTATCAAACCTTTTTTTCTTGTACAATATATGAATTATTTTGATTATTGGCATTAATGATCATGTAATATATCATATAGCTAATTAAATAAACCTCTTTGGATAGGAATATAAGTTTTAATTTATTAAAACTCCTTTTGCTGCAAAATCGGCTGTTTAAGACGAAATACTTGCAATAAACATTGTTTATCGTTCAATATTTAAGTTATTTCGATTATTAGTTAAAATATTCTTGTAATAACTCATAAAGGTAATTTAATAAACGTCTTCGGTAAAAAATATTTGTTTTAAAGCATAAAAACTTCCTTTGTCGTCAAAACCGACTGTTTAAGACGAAATACTTGCATTATTGAATAATGAATCGTTCATTATTTGAGTTATTTCTACTTTTGGTTATAATATTGGTTTAATATTATGCACAGCTAATTTAATAAACGTCTTTAGTTAGTAATCCGATTTTAAAAATATTAAAAGTACTAATGACGTTAGAATAGGCTGTTTTAAGCAAAATACTTGTATTAAACCCTTTTCTTTTGTAAAATATATGAATTATTTTGATTATTGGCATTAATGATCATGTAATATATCATTTAGCTAATTAAATAAACCTCTTTGAATAGGAATATAAGTTTTAATTTATTAAAACTCCTTTTGACGTCAAAATCGGCTGTTTAAGACGAAATACTTGCAATAAACATTGTTTATCGTTCAATATTTAAGTTATTTCGATTATTAGTTAAAATATTCTTGTAATAACTCGAAAAGGTAATTTAATAAACGTCTTTAGTTAGTAATCCGAATTTAAACATATTAAAAGTACTAATGACGTTAGAATAGGCTGTTTTAAGCAAAATACTTGTACTAAACCCTTTTTTCTTGTACAATATATAAATTATTTTGATTATTGGCATTACTAATCATGTAATATATCATACAGCTAATTTAATAAACCTCTTCGGATAGGAATATTAGTTTTAAAGTATTAAAACCTCTTTTGACGTTGAAATCGGCTATTTAAGACGAAATACTTGCAATAAACATTGTTTATCATTCAATATTTAAGTTATTTCGATTATTAGTTAAAATATTCTTGTAATAACTCATAAAGGTAATTTAATAAACGTCTTCGGTAAAATATATTTGTTTTAAAGCATAAAAACTTCCTTTGTCGTCAAAACCGACTGTTTAAGACGAAATACTTGCATTATTGAATAATGAATCGTTCATTATTTGAGTTATTTCGACTTTTGGTTATAATATTGGTTTAATATTATGCACAGCTAATTTGATAAACGTCTTTAGTTAGTAATCCAACTTTAAACATATTAAAAAGACTTTAGATGTTATAATAGGCTGTTTTAAACAAAATACTTGTATTAAACCCTTTTTTCTTGTACAATATACGAATTATTTTGATTATTGGCATTAATGATCATGTAATATATCATTTAGCTAATTAAATAAACCTCTTTGAATAGGAATATAAGTTTTAATTTATTAAAACTCCTTTTGACGTCAAAATCGGCTGTTTAAGACGAAATACTTGCAATAAACATTGTTTATCGTTCAATATTTAAGTTATTTCGATTATTAGTTAAAATATTCTTGTAATAACTCGAAAAGGTAATTTAATAAACGTCTTTAGTTAGTAATCCGAATTTAAACATATTAAAAGTACTAATGACGTTAGAATAGGCTGTTTTAAGCAAAATACTTGCACTAAACCCTTTTTTCTTGTACAATATATAAATTATTTTGATTATTGGCATTACTAATCATGTAATATATCATACAGCTAATTAAATAAACCTCTTCGGATAGGAATATTAGTTTTAAAATATTAAAACTCCATTTGACGTTGAAATCGGCTATTTAAGACGAAATACTTGCAATAAACATTGTTTATCATTCAATATTTAAGTTATTTCGATTATTCGTTAAAATATTCTTTTAATAACTCATAAAGGTAATTTAAAAAACGTCTTCGGTAAAAAATATTTGTTTTAAAGCAAAAAAAATTCCTTTGTCGTCAAAACCAACTGTTTAAGACGAAATACTTGCATTATTGAATAATGAATCGTTCATTATTTTAGCTATTTCGACTTTCGGTTATAATATTGGTTTAATATTATGCACAGCTAATTTAATAAACGTCTTTAGTTAGTAATCCAACTTTAAACATATTTAAAGTTCTTAAGATGTTATAATAGGCTGTTTTAAACAAAATACTTGTATCAAACCTTTTTTTCTTGTACAATATATGAATTATTTTGATTATTGGCATTAATGATCATGTAATATATCATATAGCTAATTAAATAAACCTCTTTGGATAGTAATATAAGTTTTAATTTATTAAAACTCCTTTTGCTGCAAAATCGGCTGTTTAAGACGAAATACTTGCAACAAACATTGTTTATCGTTCAATATTTAAGTTAATTCGATTATTAGTTAAAATATTCTTGTAATAACTCGAAAAGGTAATTTAATAAACGTCTTTAGTTAGTAATCCAACTTTAAACATATTAAAAGTACTATACACGTTAAAATAGGCTGTTTTAAACAAAATACTTGTATTAAACCCTTTTTCCTCGTACACTTTATGAATTATTTTGAGTATTGGCATTAATATTCTTGTAATATGTCGTACAGCTATTTAAATAAACCTTTTCGGATAGGAATATTAGTTTTAAAATGTTAATACTCCTTTTTACGTTTAAATCGGCTATTTAAGACGTAATACTTGCAATAAACATTGTTTATCATTCAATATTATCTTAATTCTATATAATTCAATATATATTATAATTATATTATATATATATAATTATATTCAATATATAATTCAATAATAATGTTAATTCGATTATTAGTTAAAATATTCTTATAGAAACTCATAAAGGTAATTTAATAAACGTCTTCGGTAAAAAATATTTGTTTTAAAGCATAAAAACTTCCTTTGTCGTCAAAACCGACTGTTTAAGACGAAATACTTGCAATATTGAATAATGAATCGTTCATTATTTGAGTTATTTCTACTTTTGGTTATAATATTGGTTTAATATTATGCATAGCTAATTTAATAAACGTCTTTAGTTAGTAATCCAACTTTAAACATATTAAAAGTACTTTAGACGTTATAATAGGCTGTTTTAAACAAAATACTTGTATTAAACCCTTTTTTTTTGTACAATATATGAATTATTTTGGTTATTGGCATTAATGATCATGTAATATATCATATAGCTAATTAAATAAACCTCTTTGGATAAAAATATTAGTTTTGATTTATTAATACTCCTTTTGACGTCAAAATTGGCTGTTAAAAACGAAACACTTGAAATAAACATTGTTTATCGTAAAGTGTTTAAGTTATTCCATTTGTTGTTTATAATATTTTTGTAATATTTCGTACAGCTAATTAAATAAATGTCTTTATTTAGTAATCCGAATTTAAACATATTAAAAGTACTAATGACGTTAGAATAGGCTGTTTTAAACAAAATACTTGTACTAAACCCTTTTTTCTTGTACAATATATAAATTATTTTGATTATTGGCATTACTAATCATGTAATATATCATACAGCTAATTAAATAAACCTCTTCGGATAGGAATATTAGTTTTAAAGTATTAAAACCCCTTTTGACGTTGAAATCGCTATTTAAGACGAAATACTTGCAATAAACATTGTTTATCATTCAATATTTAAGTTATTTCGATTATTAGTTAAAATATTCTTGTAATAACTCATAAAGGTAATTTATAAAAAGGTCTTCGGTAAAATATATTTGTTTTAAAGCATAAAAACTTCCTTTGTCGTCAAAACCGACTGTTTAAGACGAAATACTTGCATTATTGAATAATGAATCGTTCATTATTTGAGTTATTTCGACTTTTGGTTATAATATTGGTTTAATATTATGCACAGCTAATTTAATAAACGTCTTTAGTTAGTAATCCAACTTTAAACATATTAAAAGTACTATACACGTTAAAATAGGCTGTTTTAAACAAAATACTTGTATTAAACCCTTTTTCCTCGTACACTTTATGAATTATTTTGAGTATTGGCATTAATATTCTTGTAATATGTCGTACAGCTATTTAAATAAACCTTTTCGGATAGGAATATTAGTTTTAAAATGTTAATACTCCTTTTTACGTTTAAATCGGCTATTTAAGACGTAATACTTGCAATAAACATTGTTTATCATTCAATATTATCTTAATTCTATATAATTCAATATATATTATAATTATATTATATATATATAATTATATTCAATATATAATTCAATAATAATGTTAATTCGATTATTAGTTAAAATATTCTTATAGAAACTCATAAAGGTAATTTAATAAACGTCTTCGGTAAAAAATATTTGTTTTAAAGCATAAAAACTTCCTTTGTCGTCAAAACCGACTGTTTAAGACGAAATACTTGCAATATTGAATAATGAATCGTTCATTATTTGAGTTATTTCTACTTTTGGTTATAATATTGGTTTAATATTATGCATAGCTAATTTAATAAACGTCTTTAGTTAGTAATCCAACTTTAAACATATTAAAAGTACTTTAGACGTTATAATAGGCTGTTTTAAACAAAATACTTGTATTAAACCCTTTTTTTTTGTACAATATATGAATTATTTTGGTTATTGGCATTAATGATCATGTAATATATCATATAGCTAATTAAATAAACCTCTTTGGATAAAAATATTAGTTTTGATTTATTAATACTCCTTTTGACGTCAAAATTGGCTGTTAAAAACGAAACACTTGAAATAAACATTGTTTATCGTAAAGTGTTTAAGTTATTCCATTTGTTGTTTATAATATTTTTGTAATATTTCGTACAGCTAATTAAATAAATGTCTTTATTTAGTAATCCGAATTTAAACATATTAAAAGTACTAATGACGTTAGAATAGGCTGTTTTAAACAAAATACTTGTACTAAACCCTTTTTTCTTGTACAATATATAAATTATTTTGATTATTGGCATTACTAATCATGTAATATATCATACAGCTAATTAAATAAACCTCTTCGGATAGGAATATTAGTTTTAAAGTATTAAAACCCCTTTTGACGTTGAAATCGGCTATTTAAGACGAAATACTTGCAATAAACATTGTTTATCATTCAATATTTAAGTTATTTCGATTATTAGTTAAAATATTCTTGTAATAACTCATAAAGGTAATTTATAAAAAGGTCTTCGGTAAAATATATTTGTTTTAAAGCATAAAAACTTCCTTTGTCGTCAAAACCGACTGTTTAAGACGAGACGAAATACTTGCATTATTGAATTATGAATCGTTCATTATTTGAGTTATTTCGACTTTTGGTTATAATATTGGTTTAATATTATGCACAGCTAATTTAATAAACGTCTTTAGTTAGTAATCCAACTTTAAACATATTAAAAGTACTATACACGTTAAAATAGGCTGTTTTAAACAAAATACTTGTATTAAACCCTTTTTCCTCGTACACTTTATGAATTATTTTGAGTATTGGCATTAATATTCTTGTAATATGTCGTACAGCTATTTAAATAAACCTTTTCGGATAGGAATATTAGTTTTAAAATGTTAATACTCCTTTTTACGTTTAAATTGGCTATTTAAGACGTAATACTTGCAATAAACATTGTTTATCATTCAATATTATGTTAATTCTATATAATTCAATATATATTATAATTATATTATATATATATAATTATATTCAATATATAATTCAATAATAATGTTAATTCGATTATTAGTTAAAATATTCTTATAGAAACTCATAAAGGTAATTTAATAAACGTCTTCGGTAAAAAATATTTGTTTTAAAGCATAAAAACTTCCTTTGTCGTCAAAACCGACTGTTTAAGACGAAATACTTGCAATATTGAATAATGAATCGTTCATTATTTGAGTTATTTCTACTTTTGGTTATAATATTGGTTTAATATTATGCATAGCTAATTTAATAAACGTCTTTAGTTAGTAATCCAACTTTAAACATATTAAAAGTACTTTAGACGTTATAATAGGCTGTTTTAAACAAAATACTTGTATTAAACCCTTTTTTTTTGTACAATATATGAATTATTTTGGTTATTGGCATTAATGATCATGTAATATATCATATAGCTAATTAAATAAACCTCTTTAAATAAAAATATTAGTTTTAATTTATTAATACTCCTTTTGACGTCAAAATTGGCTGTTAAAACGAAACACTTGAAATAAACATTGTTTACCGTAAAGTGTTTAAGTTATTCCATTTGTTGTTTATAATATTTTTGTAATATTTCGTACAGCTAATTAAATAAACGTCTTTAGTTAGTAATCCGAATTTAAACATATTAAAAGTACTAATGACGTTAGAATAGGCTGTTTTAAACAAAATACTTGTACTAAACCCTTTTTTCTTGTACAATATATAAATTATTTTGATTATTGGCATTACTAATCATGTAATATATCATACAGCTAATTAAATAAACCTCTTCGGATAGGAATATTAGTTTTAAAGTATTAAAAACTCCTTTTGACGTTGAAATCGGCTATTTAAGACGAAATACTTGCAATAAACATTGTTTATCATTCAATATTTAAGTTATTTCGATTATTAGTTAAAATATTCTTGTAATAACTCATAAAGGTAATTTATAAAAAGGTCTTCGGTAAAATATATTTGTTTTAAAGCATAAAAACTTCCTTTTTCGTCAAAACCGACTGTTTAAGACGAAATACTTGCATTATTGAATAATGAATCGTTCATTATTTGAGTTATTTCGACTTTTGGTTATAATATTGGTTTAATATTATGCACAGCTAATTTAATAAACGTCTTTAGTTAGTAATCCAACTTTAAACATATTAAAAGTACTTTAGATGTTATAAAAGGCTGTTTTAAACAAAATACTTGTATCAAACCCTTTTTTCTTGTACAATATATGAATTATTTTGATTATTGGCATTAATGATCATGTAATATATCATATAGCTAATTAAATAAACCTCTTCGGACAGGAATATTAGTTTTAAAGTATTAAAACTCCTTTGACGTTGAAATCGGCTATTTAAGACGAAATACTTGCAATAAACATTGTTTATCAGTCACTATTTAAGTTATTTCGATTATTAGTTAAAATATTCTTGTAATAACTCATAAAGGTAATTTAATAAACGTCTTCGGTAAAATATATTTGTTTTAAAGCATAAAAACTTCCTTTGTCGTCAAAACCGACTGTTTAAGACGAAATATTTGCATTAGTGAATAATGAATCGTTCATTATTTGAGTTATTTCGACTTTTGGTTATAATATTGGTTTAATATTATGCCAGCTAATTTAATAAACGTCTTTAGTTAGTAATCTAACTTTAAACATATTAAAAATACTTTAGATGTTATAATAGGCTGTTTAAAACAAAATACTTGTATTAAACCCTTTTTTCTTGTACAATATATGAATTATTTTGATTATTGGCATTAATGATCAATTAATAACTAGGCAATATCACATAGCTAATTAAATAAACCTCTTTGGATAGGAATATTAGTTTTAATTTATTAAAACTCCTTTTGACGTCAAAATCGGCTGTTTAAGACGAAATACTTGCAATAAACATTGTTTATCGTTCAATATTTAAGTTATTTCGATTATTAGTTGAAATATTCTTATAATAACTCATAAAGGTAACTTAATAAACGTCTTCGGTTAAAAATATTTGTTTTAAAGCATCAAAACTTCCTATGACGTCAATACCGACTGTTTTAGACGAAATACTTGCAAAAAACATTGTTTATCGTTCATTAATTGAGTTATTTCGACTTTTGATTATAATATTGATGTAATATTATGCGCAGCTATTTTAATAAACGTCTTTAGTTAGTAATCCAACTTTAGACATATTAAAAGTACTATACACGTTAAAATAGGCTTTTTAAAAAAAAAATACTTGTATTAAACCCTTTTTCTTCGTACACTTTATGAATTATTTTGAGTATTGGCATTAATATTCTTGTAATATGTCATACAGCTATTTAAATAAACCTTTTCGGATAGGATTATTAGTTTTAAAATATTAAAACTCCTTTTGACGTTTAAATCGGCTATTTAAGACGTAATACTTGCAATAAACATTGTTTATCATTAAATATTTAAGTTATTTCGATTATTAGTTAAAATATTCTTGTAATAACTCATAAAGGTAATTTAATAAACGTTTTCGATAAAATATATTTGTTTTAAAGCATAAAAACTTCCTTTGTCGTCAAAACCGACTGTTTAAGACGAAATACTTGCATTATTGAATAATGAATCGTTCATTATTTGAGTTATTTCGACTTTTGGTTATAATATTGGTTTAATATTATGCACAGCTAATTTAATAAACGTCTTTAGTTAGTAATCCAACTTTAAACATATTAAAAGTACTTTAGATGTTATAATAGGCTGTTTTAAACAAAATACTTGTATTAAACCCTTTTTTCTTGTACAATATTCGAATTATTTTGATTATTGGCATTAATAATCATGTAATATATCATATAGCTAATTAAATAAACCTCTTTGAATAGGAATATAAGTTTTAATTTATTAAAACTCCTTTTGACGTCAAAATCGGCTGTTTAAGACGAAATACTTGCAATAAACATTGTTTATCGTCAAATATTTAAGTTATTTCGATTATTAGTTAAAATATTCTTTTAATAACTCGAAAAAGTAATTTAATAAACGTCTTTAGTTAGTAATCCGATTTTAAAAATATTAAAAGTACTAATGACGTTAGAATAGGCTGTTTTAAACAAAATACTTGTACTAAACCCTTTTTTCTTGTACAATATATAAATTATTTTGATTATTGGCATTACTAATCATGTAATATATTATACAGCTAATTCAATAAACCTTTTCGGACAGGAATATTAGTTTTAAAGTATTAAAACTCCTTTGGACGTTGAAATCGGCTATTTAAGACGAAATACTTGCAATAAACATTGTTTATCATTCAATATTTAATTTATTTCGATTATTAGTTAAAATATTCTTGTAATAACTCATAAAGGTAATTTAATAAACGTCTTCGGTAAAATATATTTGTTTTAAAGCATAAAAACTTCCTTTGTCGTCAAAACCGACTGTTTAAGACGAAATACTTGCAATATTGAATAATTAATCGTTCATTATTTGAGTTATTTCGACTTTTGGTAATAATATTGGTTTAATATTATGCACAGCTAATTTAATAAACGTCTTTAGTTAGTAATCCAACTTTAAACATATTAAAAGTACTTTAGATGTTTTAATAGGCTGTTTTAAACAAAATACTTGTATTAAACCCTTATTTCTTGTACAATATATGAATTATTTTGATTATTGGCATTAATAATCATGTAATATATCATATAGCTAATTCAATAAACCTTTTCGGACAGGAATATTAGTTTTAAAGTATTAAAACTCCTTTGGACGTTGAAATCGGCTATTTAAGACGAAATACTTGCAATAAACATTGTTTATCGTTCAATATTTAAGTTATTTCGATTATTAGTTAAAATATTCTTGTAATAACTCGAAAAGGTAATTTAATAAACGTCTTTAGTTAGTAATCCGAATTTAAACATATTAAAAGTACTAATGACGTTAGAATAGGCTGTTTTAAGCAAAATACTTGTACTAAACCCTTTTTTCTTGTACAATATATAAATTATTTTAATTATTGGCATTACTAATCATGTAATATATCATACAGCTAATTAAATAAACCTCTTCGGATATGAATATTAGTTTTAAAGTATTAAAACCCCTTTTGACGTTGAAATCGGCTATTTAAGACGGAATACTTGCAATAAACATTGTTTATCATTCAATATTTAAGTTATTTCGATTATTAGTTAAAATATTCTTGTAATAACTCATAAAGGTAATTTAATAAACGTCTTCGGTAAAATATATTTGTTTTAAAGCATAAAAACTTCCTTTGTCGTCAAAACCGACTGTTTAAGTCGAAATACTTGCATTATTAAATAATGAATCGTTCATTATTTGAGTTATTTCGACTTTTAGTTATAATATTGGTTTAATATTATGCACAGCTAATTTAATAAACGTCTTTAGTTAGTATTCCAACTTTAAACATATTAAAAGTACTTTAGATGTTATAACAGGCTGTTTTAAAAAAAAATACTTGTATTAAACCCTTTTTTTTGTACAACAATGAATTATTTTGATTATTGGCATTACTAATCATGTAATATATCATACAGCTAATTAAATAAACCTCTTCGGATAGGAATATTAGTTTTAAAATATTAAAACTCCTTTTGACGTTGAAATCGGCTATTTAAGACGAAATACTTGCAATAAACATTGTTTATCATTCAATATTTAAGTTATTTCGATTATTAGTTAAAATATTCTTGTAATAACTCATAAAGGTAATTTAAAAAACGTCTTCGGTAAAAAATATTTGTTTTAAAGCATAAAAACTTCCTTTGTCGTCAAAACCAACTGTTTAAAACGAAAAACTTGCATTATTGAATAATGAATCGTTCATTATTTTAGTTATTTCGACTTTCGGTTATAATATTGGTTTAATATTATGCACAGCTAATTTAATAAACGTCTTTAGTTAGTAATCCAACTTTAAACATATTAAAAATTCTTAAGATGTTATAATAGGCTGTTTTAAACAAAATACTTGTATCAAACCTTTTTTTCTTGTACAATATATGAATTATTTTGATTATTGGCATTAATGATCATGTAATATATCATATAGCTAATTAAATAAACCTCTTAGGATAGGAATATAAGTTTTAATTTATTAAAACTCCTTTTGCTGAAAAATCGGCTGTTTAAGACGAAATACTTGCAACAAACATTGTTTATCGTTCAATATTTAAGTTAATTCGATTATTAGTTAAAATATTCTAGTAATAACTCGAAAAGGTAATTTAATAAACGTCTTTAGTTAGTAATCCGATTTTAAAAATATTAAAAATACTAATGACGTTAGAATAGGCTGTTTTAAACAAAATACTTGTACTAAACCCTTTTTTCTTGTACAATATATAAATTATTTTGATTATTGGCATTACTAATCATGTAATATATCATACAGCTAATTAAATAAACCTTTTCGGACAGGAATATTAGTTTTAAAGTATTAAAACTCCTTTTGACGTTGAAATCGGCTATTTAAGACGGAATACTTGCAATAAACATTGTTTATCATTCAATATTTAAGTTATTTCGATTATTAGTTAAATTATTCTTGTAATAACTCATAAAGGTAATTTAATAAACGTCTTCGGTAAAATATATTTGTTTTAAAGCATAAAAACTTCCTTTGTCGTCAAAACCGACTGTTTAAGACGAAATACTTGCATTATTGAATAATGAATCGTTCATTATTTGAGTTATTTCGACTTTTGGTTATAATATTGGTTTAATATTATGCACAGCTAATTTAATAAACGTCTTTAGTTAGTAATCCAACTTTAAACATATTAAAAGTACTTTAGATGTTATAATAGGCTGTTTTAAAAAAAATACTTGTATTAAACCCTTTTTCCTCGTACACTTTATGAATTATTTTGAGTATTGGCATTAATATTCTTGTAATATGTCATACAGCTAGTTAAATAAACCTTTTCGGATAGGAATATTAGTTTTAAAATATTAAAACTCCTTTTAATGTTTAAATCGGCTTTTTAAGACGTAATACTTGCAATAAACATTGTTTATCGTAAAGTGTTTAAGTTATTCCATTTGTTGTTTTTAATATTTTTGTAATATTTCGTACAGCTAATTAAATAAACGTCTTTAGTTAGTAATCCGAATTTAAACATATTAAAAGTACTAATGACGTTAGAATAGGCTGTTTTAAACAAAATACTTGTACTAAACCCTTTTTTCTTGTACAATATTTAAATTATTTTGATTATTGGCATTACTAACCATGTAATATATCATACAGCTAATTAAATAAACCTCTTCGGATAGGAATATTAGTTTTAAAGTATTAAAACTCTTTTTGACGTTGAAATTGGCTATTTAAGACGAAATACTTGCAATAAACATTGTTTATCATTCAATATTTAAGTTATTTCGATTATTAGTTAAAATATTCTTGTAATAACTCATAAAGGTAATTTAATAAACGTCTTCGGTAAAATATATTTGTTTTAAAGCATAAAAACTTCCTTTGTCGTCAAAACCGACTGTTTAAGACGAAATACTTGCATTATTTAATAATGAATCGTTCATTATTTGAGTTATTTCGACTTTTGGTTATAATATTGGTTTAATATTATACACAGCTAATTTAATAAACGTCTTTAGTTAGTAATCCAACTTTAAACATATTAAAAGTACTTTAGATGTTATAATAGGCTGTTTTAAACAAAATACTTGTATTAAACCCTTTTTTCTTGTACAATATATGAATTATTTTGATTATTGGCATTACTAATCATGTAATATATCATACAGCTAATTAAATAAACCTCTTCGGTGAGGAATATTAGTTTTAAAATATTAAAACTCCTTTTGACGTTGAAATCGGCTATTTAAGACGAAATACTTGCAATAAACATTGTTTATCATTCAATATTTAAGTTATTTCGATTATTAGTTAAAATATTCTTGTAATAACTCATAAAGGTAATTTAAAAAACGTCTTCGGTAAAATATATTTGTTTTAAAGCATAAAAACTTCCTTTGTCGTCAAAACCAACTGTTTAAGACGAAATACTTGCATTATTGAATAATGAATCGTTCATTATTTTAGTTATTTCGACACTCGGTTATAATATTGGTTTAATATTATGCACAGCTAATTTAATAAACTTCTTTAGTTAGTAATCCAACTTTAAACATATTAAAAGTACTTTAGATGTTATAATAGGCTGTTTTAAACAAAATACTTGTATCAAACCCTTTTTTCTTGTACAATATATGAATTATTTTGATTATTAGCATTAATGATCATGTAATATATCATATAGCTAATTAAATTAACCTCTTTGGATAGGAATATAAGTTTTAATTTATTAAAACTCCTTTTGACGTCAAAATCGGCTGTTTAAGACGAAATACTTGCAACAAACATTGTTTATCGTTCAATATTTAAGTTAATTGGGTTATTAGTTAAAATATTCTTGTAATAACTCGAAAAGGTAATTTAATAAACGTCTTTAGTTAGTAATCCGAATTTGAAAATATTAAAAGTACTAATGACGTTAGAATAGGTTGTTTAAAACAAAATACTTGAACTAAACCCTTTTTTCTTGTACAATATATAAATTATTTTGATTATTGGCATTACTAATCCTTTAATATATCATACAGCTAATTAAATAAACCTCTTCGGACAGGAATATTAGTTTTAAAGTATTTAAACTCCTTTTGACGTTGAAATCGGCTATTTAAGACGAAATACTTGCAATAAACATTGTTTATCATTCAATATTTAAGTTATTTCGATTATTAGTTAAAATATTCTTGTAATAACTCATAAAGGTAATTTAATAAACGTCTTCGGTAAAATATATTTGTTTTAAAGCATAACAACTTCCTTTGTTGTCAAAACTGACTGTTTAAGACGAAATACTTGCAGTATTGAATAATGAATCGTTCATTATTTGAGTTATTTCAACTTTTGGTTATAATATTGGTTTAATATTATGCACAGCTAATTTAATAAACGTCTTTAGTTAGTAATCCAACTTTAAACATATAAAAAGTACTTTAGATGTTATAATAGGCTGTTTTAAAAGAAATACTTGTATTAAACCCTTTTTCCTCGTACACTACGAATTATTTTGAGTATTGGCATTAATATTCTTGTAATATGTCATACAGCTAATTAAATAAACCTTTTCGGATAGGAATATTAGTTTTAATTTATTAAAACTCCTTTTGACGTCAAAATCGGCTGTTTAAGACGAAATACTTGCAATAAACATTGTTTATCGTTCAATATTTAAGTTATTTCGATTATTAGTTAAAATATTCTTATAATAACTCATAAAGGTAACTTAATAAACGTCTTCGGTTAAAAATATTTGTTTTAAAGCATCAAAACTTCCTATGACGTCAATACCGACTGTTTAAGACGAAATACTTGCAAAAAACATTGTTTATCGTTCATTAATTGAGTTATTTCGACTTTTGATTATAATATTGATGTAATATTATGCGCAGCTATTTTAATAAACGTCTTTAGGTAGTAATCCAACTTTAAACATATTAAAAGTACTATACACGTTAAAATAGGCTGTTTTAAAAAAATACTTGTATTGAACCCTTTTTCTTCGTACACTTTATGAATTATTTTGAGTATTGGCATTAATATTCTTGTAATATGTCATACAGCTATTTAAATAAACCTTTTCGGATAGGATTATTAGTTTTAATTAATTAAAACTCCTTTTGACGTTTAAATCGGCTATTTAAGACGTAATACTTGCAATAAACATTGTTTATCATTCAATATTTAAGTTAATTCGATTATTAGTTAAAATATTCTTGTAATAACTCATAAAGGTAATTTAATAAACCTTTTCGATAAAATATATTTGTTTAAAGCATAAAAACTTCCTTTGTCGTCAAAACCGACTGTTTAAGACGAAATACTTGCAATATTGAATAATGAATCGTTCATTATTTGAGTTATTTCTACTTTTAGTTATAATATTGGTTTAATATTATGCACAACTATTTTTATAAACGTCTTTAGTTAGTAATCCAACTTTAAACATATTAAAAGTACTTTAGACGTTATAATAGGCTGCTTTAAACAAAATACTTGTATAAAACCCTTTTTTTTTGTACAATATAAAAATTATTTTGGTTATTGGCATTAATGATCATGTAATATATCACATAGCTAATTAAATAAACCTCTTCGGATAGGAATTTTAATTTTAAAGTATTAAAACTCCTTTTGACGTTGAAATCGGCTATTTAAGACGAAATAATTGCAATAAACATTGTTTATCATTCAATATTTAAGTTATTTCGATTATTAGTTAAAATATTCTTGTAATAACTCATAAGGTAATTTAATAAACGTCTTCGGTAAAATATATTTGTTTTAAAGCATAAAAACTTCCTTTGTCGTCAAAACCGACTGTTTAAGACGATATACTTGCATTATTGAATAATGAATCGTTCATTATTTGAGCTATTTTGACTTTTGGTTATAATATTGGTTTAATATTATGCACAGCTAATTTAATAAACGTCTTTAGTTAGTAATCCAACTTTAAACATATTAAAAGTACTTTAGATGTTATAATAGGCTGTTTTAAACAAAATACTTGTATTAAACCCTTTTTTCACGTACAATATATGAATTATTTTGTTTATTGGCATTAATGATCATGTAATATATCATATAGCTAATTAAATAAACCTCTTTGGTTAGGAATATTAGTTTTAAAATATTGAAACTCCTTTTGACGTTTAAATCGGCTATTTAAGACGAATGCTTGCAATAAACATTGTTTATCGTTCTATATTTAAGTTATTTCGATTATTAGTTAAAATATTCTTGTAATAACGCATAAAGGTAATTTAAAAAGGTCTTCGGTAAAAAATTTGTTTTAAAGCATCAAAACTTCTTATGACGTCAAAACCGACTGTTTAAGACGATATACTTGCAAAAAACATTGTTTATCTTTCATTAATTAAGTTATGTCGACTTTTGATTATAATATTGATGTAATATTATGTGCAGCTATTTTAATAAACGTCTTTAGTTAGTAATCCAACTTTAAACATATTAAAAGTACTTTAGACGTTATAATAGGCTGTTTTAAACAAAATACTTGTATTTAACCCTTTTTTTTTGTACAATATATAAATTATTTTGGTTATTGGAATTAATGATCATGTAATATATCATATAGCTAATTAAATAAACCTCTTTGGATAAAAATATTAGTTTTAATTTATTAAAACTCCTTTTGACGTCAAAATTGGCTGATAAAAACGAAACACTTGAAATAAATATTGTTTATCGTAAAGTGTTTAAGTTATTCCATTTGTTGTTTATAATATTTTTGTAATATTTCGTACAGCTAATTAAATAAACGTCTTTAGTTAGTAATCCGAATTTAAACATATTTAAAGTACTAATGACGTTAGAATAGGCTGTTTTAAACAAAATACTTGTACTAAACCCTTTTTTCTTGTACAATATATAAATTATTTTGATTATTGGCATTACTAATCATGTAATATATCATACAGCTAATTAAATAAACCTCTTCGGATAGGAATATTAGTTTTGAAGTATTAAAACTCCTTTTGACGTTGAAATCGGATATTTAAGACGAAATACTTGCAATAAACATTGTTTATCATTCAATATTTAAGTTATTTCGATTATTAGTTAAAATATTCTTGTAATAACTCATAAAGGTAATTTAATAAACGTCTTCGGTAAAATATATTTG
>NW_028140600.1:0-21733 GCF_965202585.1 Thalia democratica | reverse complement strand
ACTACAAGTATTAGAAAACTTGGAGTATTTCTATTTAGTAGTTAATAAAACAAGTTCCAACTACCTGAACAGATTTTTCAGTATTTGAATTTTGAATGACTTGTCTCAAATGTTGCATCAATTCATTTCGATTTATTGAATTGTTCTGTAATAAATATAGTTTTTTACAAAAAATATGTTTTACACCAACTTAAAAAATCAAATTTAATTACACTGCTAAAAGTTTGGCTTTTTAATTGACATCTAAGCCAAGCTTTTTTGATACGAATTCATTTAAAAATAATAACTTTATTAAAAGTAAAAAGTTTTCAACAAATGCTATATTAAATAGTTATTTGAAACACATTTAAAAATTGTCAAATTCCAGGGTTTTTGGCAACCCTGCTTGAGTATTTTAAACAGGGACAATATTAAGTTACTAATTTTAAATTAAACTTTAGAAATATAAAAAACTTAGTTTATTTTTGTAGACATGATCAGGATTAAATAGTAATAAATTTAGCCATGTTAATAATGGCTTTAAAAATACAAAATGACACCCAATACCTTTAGAGTCACTTTTTTCGATAATCAATTAATTAAATGGGTTTTTTATCAAAATAATGTTTGTCGGAAAATTTTTATGACGTCAATATGAGCCTCAGAACGCAGTTAAATTTAAAGTTTAATTGAAACAATTTAAGAGTTTAATCTTTATTTAGTCGCAAATATAGTTTAAAATTCGATATAACAATTTAACTCCCTTTTTTCACGAAACTAATAAAACAACCATAATTAATATATAATATAACTATTATCAATATACACTCCTGTTAACCTTTGTTAATATTTAAACAATAAATATTTATTCAATCACATGTTGAATACCTGATGATTACTATAAATTAGTATTATTTTGCAAACACTCTAAAAAACAAATATAAATAACAAACCTGTTCATTTTCATCACAACTGATAATAATTTCGCATATTGACTGAACATTCAATGCTGAAACGTCGCCACCCGACTGATTTATCAGATCGGGAAGCCACTCTACTTTCTGGTTACCATCGTATCTGTTTATTTAAGTATTTATTGTTTCCTTTTATAGTATAATTATTAACTAAATAACTTTCTACTTTCTGATTACCATCGTATCTGTTTATTCATTTAAAATGTTTATTATTTGTTTTTAATTTAATCATTAATCAATTGAAGCCATTCTACTTTCTAGTTACCACTAACTATATCTGTTTATTTATTAAAATATCTAATTCTATCTTTTTTTTAGTTTAATAATTATAAAATAACCTAACTCTACTTTCTTGATACCATCGTACCTTCGTCTACTAATTAAAATGTTTACCATTTATTAAAAATCAATATTGCACTTTGTAGTTATTGACTTATGATACCTAAATATGCATCTATATTAAATTATTAACACTCGATATAAGAATTATGCCTAATTTTCTTTAAAAATTTTCCATAAAAAGTATTTACAAACTACAACAGAAAAATGTATCTTTTTAAAACAGCAGTGAGCAATAAAGTAACTGAATATAGTCTCTTTTACCTTAGTTGATATATTTAATTTGTTACACTTTACTAATACAAAGTGGCCTCTTCAAATGTAAAAACAAAAAACCTCTCAATAACTTGCAGCAAACAGAAATACATTTTGCAACACTTTACAATTTCAAATAATAGAGAAGTTAGTTTAACTGATCTCTCATACTCAAAATAAAATACATATTACCTTTAAGTGATAATTACATTTACTATTTCGTATGTTGAATACTAAATAAACTACATTAAAACTACATGTGTCCAATTACTTCTTAATAATTTGCAGAAAATAAAAAATAACTAATAATTTGTTTATAAAAACATTTTACCTAGTAGTATTGTACCCAAATTACAACACAACACAATAATTTTAAAATTTTATGTCTTGATAATCTGCAGCAGATAATCGGAATATATTTTTCATCACTTTTTAATTTATATCTAATACCAGAGATGTTATATTAAAATCTCATTCAACCGACCTCTTTATAATCTGCAGCAGATAATCGGGGTGCCTGCTCCTGCACAGCCGCACGCCCAGCTTGTAGTACTTGTTCAGGTTTTCCACCTCCCTCACAAGGTTGTCACCGGGCCGCCTGTACTCCTGCAGGTTGTTGGTGACGATCTGCGACAACAGAATGCTCGTAGATTGGTTGAGCTGCGCGTAGTTGCGGTTCGTGTTTCGCGCCAGCTCGATCTCAGTTTGCAGTATGTCGTGCTTCTCTTTCTGTTCGGGGAAAATTACCGATTGTGAAAACTTTTAATTACCTTCAAGTCCAAGTTACATAACGGCAATATTTTGAAACATTTTTTTGTATTTGCATTTATTTCTAAAAACTATTTTTAAACACAGAATCTAATGTTTCTCTTTCTGTTTAAAAGATTTTAATTTTGAGATTTTATAAACTTTTCTCAGCTTTTACTTTTCATCTTGGTAAAAATTAGTTATTTTATATTTTATTTATGTAAACTAACATCATTAAAAGCGATTTCTTTCCTGATAATTGCATCTCTTTTCATTTGATCGGGAATTGTGACGGGAGGGTAACTGAACTTACCGCAAATACACATTTCCATCAGTACTAGAAAAATAATACTTTCAACTTTACTAAAAAGTTATATATCCATTAGTACTATATCATTATTTCCATTAATACCATAAATGAAAACTTTCATCAGTACTAAAAAGTACACATTTCTATCTAATTCTATTCTAAGATTATATTTAGACCCGCAGAACAATTTAACAATAAAAGTGATTCTAACCTCAGTAACAAACTGTCCATTGTTGTTGATCCACTTATTAGTGAGTTGCGGTACATCACTCGTGTTTATTGACAGCAACACAATTATACTTCTCTGCACGTTTCTGCTCATTTCAACCGACACCCCTCCTCGAAATCTCACCACGGTCTGTTTAAAATAAAAAACAAAACCTGTTTGACCTTATGTATTTTTGATATCTTAAAAACATTACAGTGTAACACTAATCAAAGACTAAATTTTTTTAAACTTGCTTTTATAGTTTGAATGATATAAAAGCTGTTAGTCAAAAGCTTGTATTCACTAATTAATATATGAAGTAGTTGTAAAATTTAAAGCACTAGTTTTAGTAGTAGCAGTTTTAGATTGAAACTAAGTATGTTCAATAAATTAACACAAAACTTAACTTTAAATCAAGTCTTAGCAAGAAAATTACTAAAAAATTTCAGTAAGTTTGGTAAAATAAATTTTTGTTCTGTTTAGAAAAAAATTGAATTTAATTTAGTTTTTTGATGCATTTAGTAAGTTTATGATAACAAATAAGCTAACAGAAACTATTAGATTTAAAAACTTATTATAGTGGCTACTTCTTTAAATACTTTTAGAAACTGAATAAAAAAAACAAGCAATAAAGCAATTAAAACAAACATATAAAACTTTTGATATGAATCAAAACTTAAAATTATAAATTTTCTTTACTAATACTATATAATGCTTTGAACTTTATAGGCATAGCTTTGTGATTACATTAGTTTAATGAAACAAAAGAACATCATACTCAAAATAAACAAACTTTTACTATTTTACATTTAAAAATAATTGCAGCTTTACCTTATAATCTGATTTACTACATAAATACAAAAAAAAAATCATTAATTTAGTATACAATATCAGAACAAATTGTATTTATAAATTTTATTTTAGTCTTGCTTAAATGTTAGACTCATGTGTAAATACAGTATAATAATTACAATTTAAAATATGAGTTAGTTTATTGACAATTCACACATATTATCAAACACAGAAAAAAGCTATATAGTTTTTCATTAGTAAACAGTTTGTATACTGAAAAAAACAGAAATACATATTTTAAAAAACAGCAGAACAATAGTCTTAATTAGCATTGAAAAGCAACAAAAAATGGTTTTGATAAGAAATATGTAAAACATTTTGCTTACTATGTTTAAGTATCTTTTGGTTAATTATACTTTCAGTTTTTTGATTAATATAAATACTAAAATTTTAGCAACAGGTCTGAACAAAGCTAATCAAACTATATTTATAAGTTTCTATTTACATAAATTTGTTTATATTGAACTTTGTTATAACTTAGTTAAATACAGTTTTAAACAGCTTGCGCAACTTATTATAAAGCTAGATTTGCTTATGTCGAATTTTAACTTAATTAAATGAAAATTTAACTAACCAGTTATGAAGTTTATCCAAACCATTGTTAAAGTAGTAGACAATGAAAAGCTTTTGGTAAAATATAGTATGTTACTTGAGAATTTTTTCCATACTAAATAGATATACTGACAAGCATTTTAAACTTGGTAAGTTTAATAGTGACGTAATAATACAAAACTGGTCTACAATTTTTAATTATTTTAAGAGAAATAATTTAACTTTCCTTAGTTGTTTTAATACTGGAATCAAAGATTTTGTACAATTGCTAATAATTTTAAGTCTTAAATTAATGTTCTTTATATAAACGTTACAAAAAAATTTTATCACAACTTTAAAAAATATGTTCTCAACTATAATCTCTTTTAACCAATTAAAATGCTTAGCAATTGTATTATGTTACTAAAGGTTTGTTTAGATATGTCTTTTAGTTTTGTTTTTTTTTATTATCAGTTTTGAATAAGTTATTATACAAGTCGTTTTGATCAATTTAAGATATTGGAAGTAATGTTTCAAAAAATACGTGGGCAGTGGCTTACTCGATCTTGGGTCTTTAGTGCTAACAGAAAAACCCCTCAACTACACTGACACATTTCACTTATTTTTGAGATTATATACTCAAACTTTTAAACATAAAACAACTTTTTCATTGTTAATTTGTATATAAATATTATTTAAGATAAGCAATTGTACCAAAACTTAGTCTATTGAAAAGAATTTATCTTTTTAAAAGCAAGCTTGCAAAGATTAAGATGTTCTAAAGCTTCTATCTTACTTTTATTTGCATAAAACAAGTCTGTTCATTTAATTTGGGAAAGTTACAATAATTTTAACTTGAAAATATACTAACTCGAGTTTAGTTCATATATTTGTACTTATATTTTGCACAGTATATACATATGAATTATTTTACTGAAAACAAAAATCGAAATAACTTATACTTTTGTTATCAAAATAAGCTTGTAATACATTTTGATTCTTTTTTGAAAAGACAGTTTTTAATGACTATCAGTATACAGTCTAAAAATAAAAACAACTAAATCACAATAAATTAGATTTAGTAGTAGTGTTTACTTATTCACCTATTTTGCACATAAATGCTTTTTTTGAAACTCATTGTGAACAGCCTTTGAAAATTTCGAGAAAAGCTTATCTATAACATTAGGTTTAACAACAGTATATTAAAATATTAGTATACATTTTTACTAGCGTTGAAATTAATATTATATAGCTAGAAGGCAGATTATATAAATTGATGTTTAAGTTGTTTTTTTTTTTCAACCAGTGCTTGAAGAAAAAGCTAATTGAAACGTATTTACAATTTTAAGCACTTCATTAAAGCTAAACAAAGATTTTAAACTAATAATGAAAACATTAAACTAAATGAACAAAATATATATGTTAGTGAGAAACAGTTTATAAATATACCTACAACACATTTTAAAACCTATTTTCTATTTTATTAGAATTTAGATTAGAGACTAAATAAACTTGTTTAAGCTTTATTTTACATTTTGCCTAAAGGACCTTCTAAGCAACTATAATTTAAAAATTAAATAGCTTCTGTTAATAAAACAATTAGTTACAAACACAATAAAAGTTTTTTGTAAAATGAAGTAGTTTAAAAATCTTATTTTAAAAACCAAAACATATTTGATTTTCAAAATGCAAACAAAGTTTTTCTATGTAAGAGACAATGACAAATTTCATTTTTACTTATGTAAGTTTTTTCTTGAAAAAGCTTCTGTCTTAAACAAAAGCTAAAATTTTACTTTAAGTTTTATCTAAATAAAGAATAGGTACGTTTACCATTATTGTTAAACATGTGTAACTTTTTTTTACGCAATGTTTCTTGCAATATATATTTTATATGAACCTATTAGAAACCGTTTAAATAAAGAAAAGATACAAATCATTCTCTGATTTATATTGTCTGGTAAATATACATCACTTTATTGCTAACACTCTATTGATTTGTTACGTGAAAAGGTAACTTTTATTCAGTTTTAACTTATAAATCTAAGAAACAAAAGTTAAAACTAAAATTAGTTTTGTTTATCGCAGTGTTTAAGAAAAAATAAATAACTATATGATTTGATAGAGTAACTTATTATCTATACAATTTGACTTTTGTATTTTCTTCAACAATGTCAAATTTTATTTGACAAAAATTTAAACTGTAAGCTAAAACTGCTTACTGAACATTATTTATCAGTGGTCAAGCATATTTAGTTTTAACTCAGCATAATTTCTTATTAAATAAAGTTTACATCAAAGTGTCTGAAAAATGCGATAGTCAATACAAACAAAAAATCATTTTTCAATTATCAAAAAGGTATAAATTTTAAAGTAATGATTTGTTTTGAACAATTTCATCCTATAATATTAAAAAGAAAATGTTTTAATATTTAATGTTATTTATTATTATTCACTAACTTATATTTAAATTCTTAGTCTTATCTAGATTTAGATATAAGCTTTAATCCCTGGTTTATAAGAATTTACAAACTTAGGTGATTTCCCCTATATTATTTACAAGCTAATTTTAGTGAAAGTCCAGCTCTAACATATTTTAGCTTATAATTAACTTTAAATCATTTCCTATATTATTAGTTATTAATTACATCTCTCAGTATAAATAATATTTATATGTAAATTTTTGAATAACTTCTTTTTTTTAATTTTAATTTTACTTGTTCAAAGCTATAACCTTGAAGTATGCAAAAAAAAGTCTAATTTTCATTTACTTTTAAAATGTTCAAAATTAACTCAAAGTTTATATGTAAGTTGTTTGAGCAAAATATTAAATTTTTGGCATAAAAATTTACTTTAATTTCATTATTAGGTGTAGAATTTATTTTATTGTTTTTACATATTCATTGTCAAGGTCATGAATGAAGGTTTACCAGTTTAACTACAAATTAGTCTTATATTTAAATTTTAAACAAATTACCAGTTTCTTTGAATGCAATTTAAGATTAAAAATAATTTTAATATATATGGATCAAAGTTAAGGAGTCCAATAGGTTTCTTGTAAAAGTCTATATCAAAAAACACATTATCCTTAAGTATATGTGTCCAATAGTTTTATAAATAATATTTTTTAAACTTTATCAATCTACTGTATATCTAATAGCACTGAAAGATCTTACTTTGGGACATGTTTTTGTTTTTATTAAAATTATACCAAATCTATATGAATATAAACATTGATATGTAATAAAAATTAATAATAAATTTCTAAAAATATTTATGAAATGCCAATTTTTATTTATTAAAATGTTCTAGTCATTAACGTTTCCTTGAAGCTTTTGATTTCTTGCTAGGATGCAAGAGATTTAATATTTTTGTAATTTAAGAGAAAGTTAGTAATATATAACTGTCTATTAATAATAGAATTAAATAATTGCAATAATCTGTATTGCAAAGGTTTTACAAAACTTACAGTGCCTTAAAATTACTTAAAATTTTCATGTTCCATTGTTGGATCTTTCAGTATAAAAATAAATCACCCCTTAAAGCTACTAAAATTTAAGAATGATAAAGTAAAGCAGCAAATTTTATTTAAAATTGTTTAAATTTATACATCTTTTCTAATGTTCTTATTTGAAATATTTTTGCTTGTTAAATTTACAAGTAATCTCACTAGATATCCTACATAAATTTTTTAAAGCTTTAAGCTATTTTTTATTAAAACCCTATATTTGTTTTTCTAGTTATTAAACACTGTTGTACTTGTTTATATTTTGGTGTAGTTACTTACACTCAATAGGTTATCAATGTATGTAACCACTATTTTTTGGCAAAGTTCTAGAGAGTGAAGATATACTCAATTGTTTTTTTTCTTAATAAAATACATTTATAGATTTATTTGATAGTTATTTTTATTTTAAATTTGTTAATTTGTGTTGTGTACTTGAACACTTTTATGTTTAATGACTAATTTAGATTTTCTTTAGTCAGGATTTTTCTTATAGGTTGTGTATAAAGTAGGGAATATAGTTTGACAATTTGAACAACTCAGTGGGCAATAAAAGCTTTATGGAACTAACAGGAGTGGCTTAGGTGACTGGAAATAAATAGTTTAAGCAAAACAATGTTTATAAACTTAAAGTAAATGATATTGTAATAATAAATAGCTAGAAGCTTTTAAGAACTTAGATAAGATGTGATGGCTAAATATGTTATCAAATACATTATTGTAGTTTAATGAACGAAAAAAAAAACGCTCAAAAAGTTTGGTCTAAGGTCTAAAACAAGGACCTGGTGTACAAAGGAACCTCTTGAATATACAAACACAGCTATAAAATGAACATTTTGAATGAAAGGTCATAAATAAAAAACTTATACCACCATTTTGAATTTTAAATACTAGATTTATAATTTATTACTGGTAAAAAAAATAAAATAAGAAATAGAATCTTTATTTAAAACCTATCTTTTAAATTGCTGCTTACAAAACTAATTTGCGGATAAAAAATATCTTTTTTTGATAGATTTTGCTTTAGCAAAACTAGTTTCATTTAACAAAAATAAATTACTAGGCTAAGATTTTGATTAAATGAATCCAAATAAAGTATGACCAGTTATTTATTTAAAAAATACCAAACCAAATAAAAGCTGTGTTTGTAGTATGTTACACATCTTAAGCATCAACGTCACGTATTTATCTGATTTATTACTTGCAAGTTTTTATTATTACAATTTTAAAACTTTTGCTTAAAACAAAAAGAAATAGTTTATTGGTAAAAAGTTAAAATACTACTTACAGGTTTTAAGAATACAATTGAAATTTGATTTCAAAAGTTTTTTTTAACAACTTTATTACCAATTTCTAAAATTACAAACTAATTATATGTTTTCAAATGTATGTAGTCTTAAGTGAGTATTTTAATAATTACGTAATAATCCAATATTTTATTAAGACTTTGAATATTTTTTTTTCCTAGTTGTTTTCATTCTGGACAGAGAGATTAGTACAATTGTTAACGTATAAAATAGAGTTAGTTAATTAGAATTAGTTAAAGTATGAAATGCAAACCTAAAGAATACAAATAATTAAATCTAAAGCATTAAAACAAACAAAATGCAACGCATTTAATAAAAAGGTTTACCGTTTAACAAATAAAACAAAGACACTATTTGGCTTGAACTATAAAAAACACGCATGTAGTTACTTTTATGTACCTTTTGTTACAATGTATCGTAAAACGTTACTAAATATTTATTAACAAAATACACGTCTGCAAGACCATGATTTTAACAACATCTCTTAGACTTAATACAAAGTTAAAAAACTAATTTTTATTGGAGATTTAATGAGTAAAGCAGTACAAATTTAATTTAAATTGATTAAAAGACTGCATTATTTATTTTTATTTTATGAAACAGCACCAACAGTGAAAGTTTATGATACTAAATATAAAGTTATGTACGTATGAAGTGAATGGGAACCACTCAATTCCAACCCGCGCATAATTCCCACCCCGATTAATTCCCATCCGATCAATTCTAACCTGAATATAATCACATTAGAATCAAATTTCACTCGAATCAAATCTAACTTTATCGATTCTCACCCAAACAATTCCCACACAATCAACCCCACCCGAATCAAATACAACCCGAACAGATTGCCACTAACAATTTTTACCCAATAGATTGCCCACAAACAATTTTGCACGTCACTTTTGACAGAAAGTTATTTTTGCATACTGTTAATTATTTAATAGTTATATTACTAAAATTTAAAATACTTCTTTAGTTATGCTGTTATACATTAGTAGTTTTAAACTTTTAATAGCTAAGTTAGTATTAACTTTCAGAAAGTATGTTAATTTGTAGATATTTAAAGAAGTATTTTGGTACACAATACAAAATATTATTGTAATATTTACGTTTTATTATATTTTTGATGTAATATCAGAAAATAGTAATATCAAGTATTTTAAATTAAGATAGGTTCAAATAAAAATACATAATCTGAAAGGTCCTACACCGGAGTTTTATCAGCATACAGCTGCTTAAAATAATAATGCTTTAAACAAATGTTCGTTTGAATAATGCACATATATTGAAAGAGTAGTTTTAGTTGGTGTTAATTGATATGTACGTACTTTATTTACTTGTCAAAATGTTATTCAACATTGTAAGCTATAAATGTAGCAATAAAACTTTATATAAAATTTCTGTTCGGTTAAATGTTCAAGTTGATATTTTTCTGCAACAGAAAACATATGCTAAACTATTAGAAAAACTAAGTAAAAATATTAAACATAAAGAGAAGTATTTATTTTTAAAAGTATCTTATACAGGGTTATCTAGACTTCTTAATCTAAATAAACTTAACTGTCGGTGTAAAATCAATTATGCTCTACAAAATTTTACATTAATAAGTCTGTAAACAGAGTATTTATCCATGTAAACTTTTATAAGGTTAAACATAGTAATTATATTATTTTTAGAAATATAATCTATTAACGCTAAATGTTCAGCTTTTATTGAGAAAAACATTGTTAAGGTATTTGAAAATATATTTTTTGTTTCTACTTTAGTTGTTGTTCATAATACTCAAAAAAATATGTATAAATATGTTGTTATGTTTTGTAAAAAAAATTATGTTAAAAAAAAAGTGTTTTGTTGCAAAAAATTAAATTTTTTTGTTTTAAAAAAAAAAATTGTTCTACGCCGAACGTTTAAAACAAAGTTAATAGTTTTTACCACTTAAAATTATCTGATGAACTGTTTCTCAAGTAATAAATATTTTATTAGTATATAATTTAGTTGTTTGTAAAAAGCTTTCGCATTAAAATTTATTTTATGTCATATCAATATTTTTCAATTTCATTGTTTTAAAGTTTATGTTTTTTGCTCATTAATATAATTAGTTTATTTAAAAAGTATACGAGCTATAAATATATTTTTTAAGATGCAAGCCATTTTGTAGTTGTATATTTTGCAAACTCTATTTTAAAACTTTTTATCGTTAGTATGTTAACAAAAAGTTTAGATTCAAATACAGTTTGCTTTTATCTTTTTTAGTATTTTAAAAGCTAACATAAGTATAAAAGTATAAAACTTTACAAAGTCAAAACAATTTTAAGTATATATATTTTTGAAACTGGAAGGATTAGTTATATGATTTAGTTTTAAGTTTTTTAGCTACTCATAGCTTTAAAATAATACTTATCTTTTCGTTCTGCTGTTCAAGTTTTTTTCTGACTACCCTGAAATACTTTCTGTAAAATTTTTCGTCTTTTAACAATTAGAAAATTTGCATTATAAAAGTTATAAATATTACATTAAAAAAATTTGCATTAAATATATATAAAGTCATTAACAAAAGCGTTACGTAAAATAATAAAAATGTTTTCACAAATTTCATACTTAAAGATTTTTGTGATGCAATAGAATAAAAACAAACTTAATTTTCTTTTTATATAAATATAAAAAATAGTTGATTTCAAATCAATAACGGGTTTAAAATCTTCGAACTTTAAAACAGCATAAATTACTATTTATGCTAGTAATAACACGAAAACAAGAACTTTAAGAAAAACTGACTTTGGAAGTATAAATAAATGTACATACAAATTTTTTTATCAATAACTTTATTTTTTGTTGCGAGGTTAAAAAAATCAAGTTAAACTCGGCCGTCATTTTATAATTTACTATATAATCTAAATTTATATAAAGATTTTCTTTTTAAAAGTATTTTTGTTTAAACATAAAAATTGTAAGACACTACGGTAACAAAAATACAGATATTATTTTATTGAATCTATTACTTATTTATTAATAAACAAAAAATTGTATTAACACCGTACACAGGTTAAAATAATTGTTTTAAAGAGCATAAATACTTTGAACCATAAATGTTATATCACTTACAACTTCCCATAGAAAATTATTATGTTTTGTTTAAGTTTAGTAAATTTGTATTATTTTCGATAGTTTTTAAAAGTATTAGAAAGTAAAGTTTGGTTAAGTGTGTACACTTTGATGACTAAATATTAAGCTATTTGTTATTTAGTACAAATAATAGTTTTTATACAAATCTTTGAATTTCGACAAATAAATAAGCTTGTCTAATTTTGAATATAGTAAATACTAAAAAAAATATTGTTAAGTTTTTTAGTATTTACTTTTTATTAAACTAGACTTTTCGCATTTTTGTATCGAGTATTTTTTAGAATTTACTGTTTATGGTAAAATTCAAAAATTTTTAATATTAAAACTAAATATGCTTTTTAGATTTACAAACTATAGTATATTCACTTAAAAAAGTTCGATTAAAAATCAAAAGAAAAAAAGTAAATAAAATCACACGTAAGTTTATGCATATGTTTTCTTTTTTTGGTTTTTTAAACTATCATAGGTAAATTTATAAAACTTGTTTAGTTTTTTTTTGAACAATATAAAATTGTTCCCTGGTTCTGGTTTTAAGCGAATTTTCAAATGTCTGTTTACATCTTGAAAGCAAAATATTGTTATTCCTTTTTGTTTAGAACTCCTAGAGGTGGCAAGCTTAACAAATTCCAAGTAAATCACTGTTTTACAATTATTGTTATGTATAATTTGAATAATGGTGTATTAAATTCACTAAAACTTTAAATAATTGTGTGTGATTAATTTTTTGAACATTCTTATCATATTTTTACTACAGCTATGATGAGTTCTAAACTTTTGAACTCAAAAAAGTGAAAACCATCATGCCCATGAAGCCCTAGAAAAAAAAAAGAGTTAACTTCTCATCTTCAAAGGTTTGTGTGTTCTAGTACATAAGTTTACATTTAAGCTTTTTTTTTTTTTGTAAATGTGTAGGCCACAGGTTTTAATCTTGCAACATTTAACTTAAAGAGTTTTCATAACTGTCATTAGGATCCCTACTCCATTAGGCTATACTAGTGTTGCTATACTTAACAAAAACCAAGTTCTTGTTTGTATTTCAGAGTAAATCAATACTGTCTCATACACAATCATAAGTGTCATTGGTGTTATTTTAATATATAACTTTTTTTTAAATAGTAATCAGTATTTAAATTGAAAGTAATTTCATAGTATTTATTAATTAAAATTAATAATATAAATCTTTTTTCTGAGCCTCCCTATAAAGTATGTTTACTTTATTGTACAATTTTAAACGATTAAAAAGCAATAAAATGAGCAGTTTTTAAAAAAGAAGAGCTTAATTTCAATATTTAATAAAAGAAGTCCACTACCAAATAATTTGAATAAATTTAAGTGGATTTTAGGGTTAGTACTACTCATGATTAATACTCAAAATCACTTATTTAGTTAAAAAATTTTTGAAAAAAGTTGGTTGATTCAGGATAGTTTGATTTTTTTAGACAAAACTTCAGGTATTTAATACACTTTTATAAATTTAAGGCTAGTATTTTGACCCAAGGTACTTGTATAAGTTGTATAATTATGAAATCATTCTGTAATCACTTTGATATTTTTATGTATTTAACCTTAAATAACAATTTTTACTTTTGTCAAGTTTTTTTTTTGTTTTTTTTATAAACTTAGACCAACTCAGACTGGCATTTTTTCTCAAAGATTGGCAACACATATTTCTACACAATTTTGAGTGTTGGTAAAACCATATTACTAAGAAAAGCTGGTGTTTTAAAATTCAGGCTGAAAAAAAATCTATAGTTTGATTCTCATACATAAAAGCTTAGAAATTCTCAGTTTTCAACAATAAAAAAAAGTGAAAAAACTCGGAATTTTATGATTATTTTTATATATGAAACTACAAATTAAGATCATAAGTTTGTATCTTGTTCAGAATTTTATTTGTTATAAAATACATTTAAAGGAGCTCTCTAACATATACTCAGTAGGTTTTTTACAATCATAATAATTGTTTTACATAAGAATTAAAATATAAATTAAAAAAGCGAAAATTAAGTTATAAAAAAATAAGAAGTTCAAAAAAAAATTCTAAAACAGAGGCATCCCTGCAGTGTACTCTACTAAAACTAATATTAATAAAAAATAAATAATGAGTTTTTTACCAATATGATCATTTATATAACTTGATAAATTGTAAAATTTAAAATATTTCAGTCAGCCTACCCACCATGGAAATCCATTGAAACAATACCAGACCCCTGAAGGTTCCAGAACTGTCAATTCTTGCAAAGGTTTGTAAATTTCAACATTTATTATAATAACATATCAATACAATTTCAAACACCATCAAGCATTAATAGACAGATTTTTTCCCAATATAGTTTTGCTTTTTTTAATAATTTGATTTTTAATAATTTTAATTTATAAGAGTTCTGAAACACAACTATATTTTATGGCCTTCTTTATATTGTAATATTCTTTTAAGCATGTGAGTTGAATAGTATTTTATATTTAAAATTTATTTATGTTTTGTATAATTTAATTTTGGTATCAAAAAACTAATTGAATGTTGTTATATAATTTTAGGTGTATTTTACACTTTCAACATTGCAAGAAAAGCAGTATTTAGTTTTTACCATATAGATATAGTCATTTTGATTTATTCCATGTAATTTTCTTAATTTATTTATAATTTAAATAAAATTAGTCTTGAAATGTGAATAGATTTAAAATTATGAGAATAAAGTTTACACTGTAATGGTGAAATTTTTCTGTTTAGTTATTTTTCAAATATGTTTCCATAGTTTTTTATGTTCTTTTAATATTAAGCTGTTAACATCTTATTTTAAGTTCTTTAAGTTTTTCCCAGCATTAAGCATAACTAGAGCTAGCTTGTGTGTCAAATTGTGTTCATTTCTAGCTGTTAATAAAAAATTTATTAAATATTGTTAAATGTTTATGAATGAAATAAAGAATTAACCAGTAGCGTTTAAATTTAATAATGGTGTACGTTAAAACATATTTGTACATTTTAATCAGATGTACTGGCTATAAATGGAAATCCATTTAATGGAAATGGAATAAACCATTTTATGATCACATCAGCCATGTGGAACCAACAAAAGAGGTAATTGGAACCTTTTTTTATTGTTTGAGAGAATATTCATAAAAGATTTTTAAGTGTGTATTTTCATTTTAATATCATTTTATCGTTTTATAGTTGAGAAAATTTGTGATGTGTTTCCAATGATAAAGACAATGGCACTACTGGAGATTAAATTTAATATGTTCACTAAAAGTATTTATTATGACCTTTTTTCTCTAGTGAAACAACACTAACTTTTAGTTGAAAGAAATGGTTGAAATGTCTGTGCAGTTAAGTTGTGATTGACAAATCGTTAATAGTTGAAATTTCAGTGGTTTCTTGTGAACATAGAATAGTATTAAGCATTAAAAAAAAATAATATCAAAATGAAAATATGGAACTTGAAAGGCACATATTATCAGAACCTAAAGTTTAAAGCTAAATTACAATTATTTTATTACAGCGTTACTTAGAAAGTTCTATTTTGAGAAATTTAAATAATGTTTGTGTATATACAATTCCGAGTTTCATTATTTTTTTTATCGTAGCTTTCAATGTAAAAACTAAATTTATAAAGTGTTAGATGTAGTATGAAAAGCTAAGGTTTGATTATTATTTACAAACACATTAGTATTTTTGTTTTCTTACAAAAAGATTTATTAAGTGGTGTGTTATAAACTCATTTAAATAACCAACTTTTATTTTAATTTTTTCTTCTGTTCAAATTATAGTAGCTTTCAATATGATAGGTCTTTTATTACGCTTCAACAACTAAAATTTAATATTTTTTCATAGATATAAAAACAGTCTGAACCGCTCAGTCCCAACCCGCAATGTGGGAATTGATCGCAGGTTAGAATTGTTACTACAATAATAAATTAGTTAACTTTTATATGATATTTTGTTGTTAGTTTAAACATTTTATCAACTTTAATATATTTCGTTTATTTTATGTTCAGCTTTTCGCTTTTTTAAACTGATGATTTTTTTAAATATCAAAATAAATTAGGAGATAATAATTCACAAAAGTAATTTTAAAAATCGACTGTTTTGCTTCTTTTAGCTAAAATATTGACCAGCTTATGCTGAACTGTTTAAATATTACCATGCATGAAATATTTTAATAAACTTAAAATAACTAAGCCTAAAGTATTCATGTTAATAAAATGTTCAAAGTTACAATAGTTATATGAGAGTACATTTTTTTTACAACAGTTTCTTATTTAATATTTTTTACTATTAGATTGAATTATTTTCATTATCAGTTATATTTTCACTTATGTTAGTCTGCCAAATTACATACTCATATTTGTCTTTAAATATTTAGAAGTCGTATTTTCTTGATATTTATTATTAACGTCTATTAAAAAAGTGTTGCACACATAATTGATAGATTGATGAATATATTTAATTAAGCTCTTTTTGTATAAATTATCATTTAAACAGATTTTGTAAACTAAAGGTCTTTCAAACTTTCTTTAGCTTTTGTTTCAAATATAAAAGGATAAAAAGATTTATGTTTATATTTAAGCTAGGTTTAAATACTTAGTACCTAATTTAAAGCATTTTATACAGATTTTTTCAAACTAATTTGCGTTTTTTATATACTTATTATTGAACTTTTGTTTTATTTAATACCAAAAAATTTAAAGTTGCTGTCATTTTGTACAAAAGTTAATAATTGAAATTAATTAAACTTGGATAATTTTAGAATGGTAAAACAAAAAGTTTAAATTAACAAACTAAATATTTTTGTTACGTATAAGTTACAATAATCAAATATTATGTTTTTAGGAGTCACCAGGATTGTGAAGGAACAACAACAGGACATCAGAAACAATTTATTTTTAAGTTTTAATTTTGTCGTTAAATAAAGTATTAAATTGAATATGTGTATAATATTTAAATGCACTAAAGATTGGAAAATGAATTGGACTTGGCAAAATTTAGGCTTACTACGGTGTTTCAAAATATGTCTATAAAGATTTATCAATTGTTTAAAGCTTGTAATACTAATTGTGTAGTAGGGCTACCCATATATTTATAATATTTGCTGTTATATTTTAAATAAAACAATTAATAAGTTTTATCAGCCGTTTTAAATAATAAATTTTATAAAATTAAGTATATTTACTAAAGTAAATAACTATTTTAATTTTAGATGCTTAGAACTTATTTAAATCCGGTGTATTGGATACATCTTGTATAATTTAGTTTTGGGTTCTTCAGTTTCGCTGAATTATTAATGTCCAATATAGTAGAAGTAAAACATATTAACTATATAATTATTTTTACTATAAGAAGTTATAGGAAAGGCACGGTAATTGTAGTAGTTTTTAGACTGATATCCAAATACTATCTTTAACTAGTCTTTTATTTATAGTAACTCAGTTTATATTGACAAGTTAAGTTATTCTAATGTCTTCCTAAATATTTACTAGCTTTTATCATTTCTCTCAGTCAGTTTCTTGTAAGAATAGGGAGTTTTATTAGTCGTACTGTAAGACTCGAACACATTTCCTAATTACATGTGCTCCCAACGGCAACCATCAACAAGTCAGTTAACTGCGGCGAAATGTAATTTTTTAGTTTAAATATTTTGTCGCTAGATATTTTAGGATAGAAGTGAAGGTTAAAAAAGGTCACAGGCAAATTTAGTTCGAAATCTTAACAAATACTTTGGAAATGAAAGGTAAAACCTGCGGCCCGCTAATGTATTTAATTTAGGTCGGAGCTACAAAATGTCTGCAAATGAACATGTGTAAACATATTGTGATCGTTTACATTTGATATTTCTCAGTTGGGGTTAATTAATTTCTGATCAAAGTGGTACCAGGGGTAACTAGTAGGTAACAAAGTGACTAGTAGTAAAGCGGTTTAGTAAATGAGGAATAACATATTTGATTTTTCTACCAAATAGACAGTTAAAAAATGGTCTACGAAGATTGCGTCTTTTTTGGTAAAAACCTTGTTTTTATTGCCATTCATTATGCTTTAACGACCATAGGACAGGTGTTAGTAGCTATTGATAAGAAACAGGGTAATTATCCTAGAAGATGTTACTACCTATCTGCATTGTATATTTAAGAGTTATCTCAGGGTCGCAGTAGTTTAACTTAGTATACAGAAAATGTACAAATAAGGTGAAAATAAATTTAATGCTTGATTGTAAATTTCTACGGCAAAAAGTAGTTAAATTGTTTTATATAATTTATTCTTGCTGAAAAGTATGTATATGAAGTTTTTACTTTAAAAACTTTTGTCATACACCCGGATTGTTAAGCTTATTAGAGTTTTGTGCATTAATTTTCACGACTTTTTTTGTCTCTACCATAACTTTTAACAAACTAGCAACTATTACTGTACTTTTATGCAAAAAATAAACTTTGAGGTAAACAGTTTTAAATATATCAAAACTTTGAATACAGTATTTGATTTGACTGTATACAATTGTATTACAATTGAAAAAAAAAACTTTAAAGTTGTTAAAACTAAGTCTAAGTAAACGTTTTTATAAATAATTTTTACAACAAATGCTTTATCAGAATGTGTTTAGAAAGTTTTTTTTTCGTAATGTACTTAGTTTTATTGACATAGCTTTATATACTAGTTACAGCTTTCTTTTAATAATTTAAACAAGTTTAAATTTACTGTATACTCAACCGATAATTCTAAAGTCTAAATAATTAGTGAAGTAAATCTTGATAAACGAATTACCTTTTTTATCATTAACAGCTGTTGGAAGTTGAAAAATTGATTAATTTACTTTAAAATATTTTAGATAAACATAGCGTTATATATTTAAAAAATAAAGATGTTAATAAATTTCTTACTTACTTCAGTTAAGAGCTTACTTTAGTTCTTATTATTCGCGTTTTTAAATATTGTAAAACAAGCTAAAACTAAAGTAAGTAAATTAAGTTTAAATACTTGTTCTCTTCAATTAATATTTTTATCTTATAAAACTTTGTGAAAAGCTTCTTACAAATATCCTATGTAGAACATTATTTTAGACGATACAACAGTGATATATACTACTTTTTTAGTTTTTAGGTCATTTTATAAGTTTTTAATGTACAAATTACACTTAACAGCTTAAAAACAACTCGCAAGCTTTACAAAACTTTATCTTTATTAAACAATGAGCAAATAAAAGTATCTGTACATTACTAATATAGAACAAACTGTTAAACAAAAACATACAAAGAAAAACATTTACTTTCATCTGCGTTAGCCAAGAAACGAAACTATTCAATGCAAATGTTGAGTTACTATAAAATCTTCTGAACCATTAGAAACATGCTTTTTAGCTTGATAAACTTAATATCTTTTAAATATTTTTTACATCGTTCGATTTAATGAAAAGTTTTAAATAAAGAATAAAAAGTAACTACCGCTATTAAAAAAGATGTAATTAGTAATGTTTTGCGGTATTTTAAAATTTAAACCAAAAATCGTAGTAAAATGAATACTGAAAATATAAACTATTAAGCATATGAAGTATAAAAGAATTTGTATTTTTATTAAGAAACTTTTCTATCTATCAATCGTCCGCACTTATTTTATAAAGTAACTTTTACTTATTTAAGTTATACATGTATTTTTCTCAGCTTAAAATGGAAAAATTTGCGTTTTTACTTTAACAAATTGTTATAGTTTCAATATGTATAACATTGTAGTATCCATAGTATTTAAATCAGTATTACGTTTGAAAGTGTAAATGTTTCATAGTTAACATTCCAGCAAGTGAAATGGCTACTTTTGTCTAAGAGCTTACAGGTTTCCGCTTAGTATTATAACCTGTCTTAGGTTGTTGAGTCAGTATGCATAAGTACCTCTCTGTCAGTAGTCTTGCCAAAAAGTTGTGGGAAAGGTTCGGATTTTTTGATAATAAAAATGATGCAAACTGCGGCTAAATGCAGGCCGCGAGGAAAATAATTTATTTAATAGTTTATTTTATAGATTACCACAACTGTCTAAAACAACACTCCACGAATAGTTTTATTTATAAGAGGCTGCCGACCCCTGTGTTAACTATTAATTGCTTTAGAAAGCTTATGTTTTCAATATTAATTAAAACAAACAAGTTACGATCAAAAAAAACTTATTATTACCTAAAGAACATTGATTATAACTGCACACAAGTACTGTAAAAGAGTATAAGTAATAAAGCTAAATTATTTGTAATTTTGTTTAATTGATACAATGTTACAGTTTAAATAAAAATTAGTACAGGCTTTGTGCATATCTAGAATATGTTTTTCAAGTTTTTGTAATCGTTAACTAACTTTGGTATTAAACCAGGTTAAATAACTTAAGTACTATAATAAAAGCGTTTTTATATATAAATTTTTGTTTTTATGGTTTATCAAAAACTCTTCTTTTACTTGACAACCTTACTTTATATTTGTCGATTCGTATAACAGTAGCAACTTTTACGTAAAAGTATTGACTTTTGGACGTTATGTTTTATTTTCATGATGTTTATTCGACAAAATAAAATGAGTTAGCAATTTTAAGAATGTATTGTAAGAATATTATATTTATATATACAATATAATAAATATTGTAAGAATGTAAATAAGATAGGTTGTATTAAATTAATAAAAAAAACTATTTTTGTGGCAGCACGGAAACAACGATCCCTAAGATTGCACAGATTTTGTTTTAAACAAACAAAAAAATTAAGGGTTTTTTGACCACTTTCGGTTTTGTCGCTGTTCTCAATAAAGATGGCCCAAAGCTATTGAGAATCTGGCTCGTGACGAAACTGCCGAACCTGTTACAGAGGTGGTTTCACGTAAAGCTAGAGACCCAAGTAGCCCGAGCACATGAATGTCAATTTTACTAGCAAAAGGTGCTCGATAATAATTTTCCTGTAAAAGACAAGCAATTACAAACTATGTATTATGAACGTGGTAATAATAATAAAAACTTTGCGTGAGATTTAAGGAAAAGTTTCACTGAGATTAAAACCTACCTTGTCTAGATTAGTATTGTATTCAATGACATTGCTTAGTCTGCTTATGACTGTAATGACTGCTGTTTTAGGAATTATATGCTTAAGAATATGAATTTGTTTATAAAGTTTATTCCTGTTAAAGAGAAAACAAGCAATAGTTAATTTAAAAAAGTTAATGCTTAGTTATACTATAAACCTTAACTTTTTAGGTTAGCTTTTTATAAAAGGGAAATACTTACATTTATTTAAGCTTTTGAGCTTTATTATTTTACAGTTAAATTAAAATACTGTAAAGTAAATTTAACTTAAGTATTTATTCATACTTAGACAGTCAAGTTAATTTAAAATCTCAAAGAATAAAGCAATAACCTTAGACCAAACTTTTTGAGCGCTTTTTTTTATCGTTCAATAAACAATAACAAGGAGCAGGTTCAATTTTGTTCATTACTCAGCAAGATATCACTGATTACTATGATTTTAATTAAAGAAATTTTCTATATATAAATTCTCAAAAACACGTTTAGGCGAACAAATACAAAGCTGATGAAGCACATATAAAAGTTTATTCCTTGTTAAGCTTTGATTTAGTCGAATCTTAAACAAACAT
>NW_028140599.1:0-21765 GCF_965202585.1 Thalia democratica | reverse complement strand
TAACTGATATATGATGATGATATATGATAATGACAAATGTCATGCTTTCAAAAGTATGAATCTTATACGTTTAACCTACATCAGAAAACATTTATGGTTCAACTCTTTTGTAGTTCAATTTAAAACTTTTGATATTCTTATAATATAATTTCTTCGAAAATATGACCAAAATGTATTTACAAAAGCATAAAAACAAAGTATTAAACACCTGCTTAAAAAATCTTTTTAAAATTCTAATTATAAACTATATTGAATTTCACTTAGTTTGATATAAATGAACAATTTTATAGCTATTTAAATATAAAAAATAGAAAACAGTTTTAGGTGTAATACAAAAAGTGTCTTTACATTCATTGAAGCTTTTTATTAAGTTATTTATTTTATTGGTTTTAAGTTTGGTCGCTTACTAAATCTTTTTTTTATGACTTGATAAGTATATTGATTGTTTAACTTGACCACGTATTTTATATATCGTAAAAAAATTAATTTTTTAGCAAGGTTTTTGAAGCATGTAAATTAATTGATTTTTTGACTTTGTAAATAAAGACATTGTAGTCATATGTTAAAAAGGAAAATGTTAATATTAAAAAATTAGTAGTTTTTTGATGTGGTATGATAGTGATAATAAATAGTTATAATTTCAATACTTTCTAATGTAGGTTAAGTGTTAAGAACTTTGAAAATTATGAATTTTTGTCATATAAAATTCAGCTAATTTTTTATAAAAAGAATTAAATTTGAACGACACAGTTTAAAGTAATAGTAAAACACCTTAATACGTGAAAATATTCAAAATTACCGAATTGATATTTATTGTAAGTTTTAATAAGCTCTAAAATACGTCATGTAACTGATAATTATAAAAAGTGTTTCCGCCCAGGCTCAAAGGGAAAGTTTTTGCGTGTTATGCGGATTTGATAACCGCTACACTTCGGAAACTTGTGATTAGTTCAACTTTTATCGCTTTATTAATCAGATACGCATTATGACGTAATAAAGCACGCTTACACTGGTTTAATGTTCGTTTGCTGATTACTAAATAACTTTACTAACTTGAACATTTCAAATACAAAGTTTTATATCAACAATGAATTTATCAAATACACAATGAATTTTGCTGCTAAAAAAAGTTTTATATAAAAGCTTCGTGAAGAGTAAATGATGTTATGTTAAACATATTTTCACGTGTTCAAAGGTACTCTGTAATTACATTAGTTGTTTCTTTCAAGTTTTCTGAACTAATTACGTTAGTTGACCACTGGTAAAAAATTAAAATGTTTAAATGACAAAATGATCAGGTATTTTTTTCACATTCGTATAATTTTACTCGTTTTTGTTTAATAAAAGTTATTTTTATTCAAAGTTCTTCCGGATTTAAAATGTTTAAAATTATAATTTTTTGGATATTGTTATGAGCGGTAAAATTTTTTATACAATTTAAATCTTAAAAGCATATAAAAAACAATAAATTTGAGTTTTTATAAAATAAATAAGAAAAATAAAGTTATACTTAAAAGTATCTTACAAAGTTAATACATAGTATTTGAATGCAAATACAAAATAAAAAAGAAGAAGTCAAACAAAAACTTAAACTATTCATAATTACGAATCACGCAAAGGTTTAAGTTTTTAGTCTACAAAATATGTTTTTTTTAATTTCGTTATATTTACTTCTGACAAATGATAATCTACAAACTTTTTAAGATTGATTTTTTTCTAAGATTGAACTTAACAGTTTTTTTCTGTTTTATCTGTAAAATTAGATTGATTTAGTATGCTGGTTTAGGCCATGAAAATAATATTTATTAGTGGAGGAAATTATTAAAACTTAGTACTTAAAACTTGTATTTTTGTTATAAATATGTGTTTACGATTAAATTTTAATCACATCAATGTTAGTACTTTTGCGAGTATAAAATGTAGTTCATATGCTTTCTTAAATTTAAAACATTTTTCGAAAAAATTTGAAATAGATTTTAAAGTAATCAAAAAACTACCTAGTTAGTTTTTTGAGTATTTTATTGATCCTAATGAACGAATCATAAGGAAATTGAATTCATACTTATCTATAGTTTTAAGGGAAATTTATGTTGAATTAATATTGGATAGGTGTTATATCACAAATTATTGTCAGTATTTTAAAAGCAAACATTTTTAGTTAAATTAACTATAAAGTAATATTTTTACTTTAAATTTTTATAACCTATTTTAAGAAGTATTTGCAATATGAAATTTGAGTAACTCTATCAAAAGGGTTAATAAAATAATTAAAAAGAAAGTATGAGTATTTGCATTCGATTGTTTTTTTCTAACGAAATAGTTATAAATTACTGGAATAGTTTATGAATGTAAAAAAGTTATTTAATTTTACTGCTGTTAAAGTATAAAAAATAGTTCAAGCTCTAATTATAAAAACTTTTATTAAATATAGCAAAACGTTAAAAGTTTGTACTAAAACTAGGTCCTATAAAGTTTAGTTTAACTTATTTCTATACAATTTTTTTCAAGCTTAAAAAATGGTTGTTTTATTTTGTCACATATACTATTGTCTTAAAAAAGCATGGCTTTTATTTATCTAATATCTTTTATAATTGTATTTTTATAAATTTTTGGCAGTATAGTTGTATCGTGTTTTAATTTTTCTTTTTATTTGAATCGTCGAAAAATAGCAACATAAATATGTTTTTAATTTAAAACACAACACAAAATATTTTGTATTTTTTATACATTTTACTAGATTAAGTTTAACAAACTAAGAAAAAATAATATGTTTTATAGATTTAAATTTATCTTCAAAATACAATAAAAAAGAATTTTGTTTGTTATATTTACACTTAAGCTACGTTTATCGTTTTGTTATTATAGTATCTAAACTGAAGCTATAGAAAATTGTTAGTAATATTATCTAACTCCTGAAAGAGAAATTGTAGGTGTAAAACTGAAATGTGTTTTTTATTACATAAGAAGTGTTTAAACATTTATTTGTTTTATTTTAATTGATAAACTCGAAACGCAGTTTTATAAAATAAACACTAAATTTTAATTTTTTTTTTGGTGAAAAACAAAAAAAAAGAAAACATATCTTTATGCAAACACACTTTTTAAAGTAACTACCAACAACAAATTGGTCTCATGTTTTGACTATTTAGTTACCTTAATTGAATGTTGTCTGTTTGGTATTTAGCATTTTCATATAATACTTTTGTCTTTTACCAGGAAAAAAAATCTAAACTTTTAATACTAAAATCTAAACTCAAACGTATACTAAATTATTTTGCTTAGTCTCTTATTAAAAAAAAAAATTAGAGTTTTTATGTTACAACGTGAAACTGTTGTCAAAAATTGATCATTATTTTCTTTGGACAACAGTAAAAAAAACTTAAAGGGAAAATAAAAACGACGAAAACTATAATACAGCATTTTACGCTTTAATTATAAACTGAATTAACTTATCTTTTGTTAACGTTATTTTAAATTACGTTTAAAGCAGTAAAAACTATTTGTTATTTTAAAATTCATTTTCGTTCCGTTGAAGCTTAAATGAAAATACTATGAGTATAAATTTTTTTAACATCTTCTAAAAAAGTGTTTACCGTTATTAGCGCTGTGAGAGAATTACTTTAAGGCTAAAAAGTTTGTGTATATTGTAAATTAGCAAACATATTTGTATTTTAAGGTTATAAGTAAATAAAGTCTTTTTACTAGTTAAAAAGACTATAAAAACATTGTAGTATTTTGAAGCATTTAAAAAAAAAATTAGCTTATAAAAAACTTATTGATGTGTAAGAAATGAATGCTATATGTACATTTAGAAATATATCATTACCTTTATAACGTCATTATGTCTTTCACACAAACACTAACTAAAAGAATTTTATAATAGTGTACGAAGATATAACACATTGCTTTTGGTGTTTACATTTTAATTTTTACAGCCTAAACCGGCTGAGAAACTTTTTCAAATGTATACATTTATAGAAAAATCAAAAGCCTTAATGGTAAATAGTTAATCAGCTTTAAAATTTAAAAATACACTTCTTTTTTTTGAGTTTTTCAAAATCTTGCTACTTTCGTTGTATTAAAATTTTAAAACTCAATAAAATATGTTATAAAAAGATTAACATAAGCAAAATAAACAAAAAAAAATAATTAGTGCATATTTATTTTTATCAATTTAATTTTTCTGCTGGTTGAATTCTTTTTTTTTTATCAGATAAACCTTAAATTTAAAAAGTGTTATTTTGTAGTAAGATCATACTAGCTAATCAAACATTTGCTTGAACCCTACCAACTATGAAAATCATTATAAGATTTATCGTAGCAGTTAAATAAAAACTATGCTTAATCAGTTTTTGTAAAGTATTTTCTGTTTGAAATATTTTTCTTTAAAACTATTATTTAATTTTTTTTCTAAACATATATTTAAACTTATTTTAAGGAAAATACAAAGTTATTCTAGGTTAATGAAACAGTTATTTCATCTTAGTACTTGATTTAAAAGTGGTATAATGACAAACTTATTTTTAAAATAATTTTTCAAAATTGTTTAGTTAAACTAAGTTTTCTATGTTAATTTTTTTGTAAATTTCATATTTGTAAAATAAATACCAAAGTATTATATTAGAGTTTAAAAAAAACATAACTGCAAACATCGTTGTTTTAATAACTTACTTAGAATTATTGGATGTATTGGAATAAAGTGTTTTAAATGTTTTATTACTAATTGATAATTAATTACTAATTACTAGATAATTTTAATCGATGTAAAGAAAACAACTATTTTGAATTAAACTTATTACATTATAAATGTAATTAATTAAGTAGAGAATTTTTCAACTGCAAACGATGGCTAAGTTTATCTAAATTTGTTAATGTTTTAAAGAATATTAAAAATCTGATTTGAAATTGTTATGACATCACGACCGATCAAACACAAACAGTTGTTAAAAAATTACAATTTTTAGATTATTAAAAAACCTTTCAATTATTTCTAAGCATTCTTTGAAGTTTGTACAGCCTGAAAGCTGTTTAAATATTTAATATTTGCTAACATTTTTCAGAAACACTAAACACAAGATTAAAATACAAAATTTAAATTTTTTAGTTAATTTGTGTCGTTTTTTAGTTACTTATTTAAACAATTATTTTTGTTTGTTCTACTGTTTAAGTTCCTTTACTCCAAAATTCTTAACTTATTTAAATTTGGAATAGGCGTTTTGAATATTTTTAGTATAAAATAGCAGCTGCATTATTATGCATACTTCGTAAATTTTGTAAAATACTATAATAATATAAAAAGAAATAAAACTGGTAATTCTAAAAAAGTGTAAAATTTTGAAATTGTAGCTAAGTAAGATTTTTTTAAGTGGAGTGAGAAAGTTAATTGCTAAAATTTTATATTAACAAACGATACTCTTTAGTAGCTTAACTTCAATAATTAATTTTTTCTTTTAATATGTTTATTTTAGATAACCAAAAATTAAGTACCTAGCCCATATATTAAATATTTTCTACCATTAAAGTCAACCATACTTAGTTTGGTAAATGAAATTTAAGTTAAGTAATAAACAGTTGCCTCAATTAGTTAAGAAAATAATATGTTTCTCATTTAGTCATTTCTAAAAAAAAACTTAAATAAACGTTTCTAAATTTCTGCTAATAATTACTGTACTTAAGAGTAATTTAAGTAATTGTAAAGAATACGTAAATTTTGAAACTTTAATTAAGTGAGGCCTTTTCAAGTGGGGTGAGAAAGTTAATTTCACTATACAAACTACAAGTATCTTTTTAGTAGCTCTACTTCAATAGTTAGTTTTTTGTTTTTGATTTATTTGAGATACCCAAAAAGTTAGTACTTAACCAGAAAATTAATTTTTTGCTATCATAAAAGTTTTACTTAAATTAGTATATAAAACTTAAACTAAGTAAAAATGAGTTGCCTTAATTAGTTAAAAAATAATATGTTTCTCATTACGTCATTTTTAACAAAAAAAAATGCACGTTTCTAAATTTCTAATTATATTTGATGTATTTTGGTGATAATTTCTTCTCTTCTCAATTATAATTTTTACAGCTCAAATCGGCTAATAGACTATTTTATACAAGTTAAAAAAAAACAACGCATAGGGAAAAATATTACTTGGAATAGTTAAAAGATTTGCTGATCACGAAGTAAAAGACAAGTGTGTTGCTTTTTCTCATCACTTGCATGAATGTAAACCGTGTCAAAGATCGATTAAAATTAAATATAGTACGATAAAACTATTGTGATTAAAACTGTGCTCGATGTTTAAATTATATTTACAATAGATGATAACCGAACAACAAACACCGATGTTAAACATTAAAAACTTTTGTTCCAATCTTTAAAAAAAAAACTACACAAAACAAAATTTTTAAACAATTTTAGTACGTTGACTTATTGTAAGTATAAATAATCAATAAACAATTAAAAAAATATTTAAAAACAACATTTGATGCTGTTACCATAGCAACGGTCAAAACTTTACTCTTCGGTGAGTCTGATTATTATGTTATTTCTATAATAATATTTCTCACTGCAGTTGTGTTGTGTAAAAAGAGAATAATTTTTTTATAGCATATAGATTTGCATATTTAAAGTTAATATTTTTTATATAGCAATATATTATGTTTTAATAAAATGTAGATCAGTTGATACTATACTCACTAATTTTCTTAAGTTTGTTATAAATTATTTCGTTGCTTAACATACATGCATTAAAAAATTTGTAGTTAAAGATTACAGTATTAAGGACAAAATGCATAAATTCAATTTTGTATGTAAAAAAATGTTTATAAACAGTTAGAAAGTTGTAATAAGTGTCTTATCTAACATAGTTAGTTTTATAAATCTAATCCTGTTCAATAGTGCATAATGCAGAATAAATGCAAACTATATATTACTTTAAACAGTTTTATTCAATCATAAAGTAAAAATAGTTCAGAACAAACTGTTATTTAAATTTTAAACCAAATTATTTTCTTAAATAGTTTTCATCATTTATAACTATCAGTCTCATAACCGGCTTTTCATAACAGAAAATATTTAAATAAAAACACAAAGTTTAAAAACATTAGCAAAACTCTATAAAAAGTTTAAGGATTATCAGCAAAAAATTTTGCTAATAATAACTTCGGGTATGTATACCCATCATGGAACCCTCAAAAAAAAAACTGTAGATAGCTCGAAAACTTGTAGTATTAAAGATTTTCTGACAAATATAGTTTAAGCAGCTGGAAATAAACACAAACTACAAAAGGTTAAAATATATTATTTTTCTAAAGCTTGTTTTGTTAGATCCGAATTCTTAAATCAACATTACTAAAAAAGAATTCTACCAATATGATTCGCGTTCTAAAAATATTACTACCAATTAGCTTGTCACTTATGCTTTTCAGATTGCTTAATTTTAACATAGAAGTAAACTATTGAACAGGATTAGAATTTTTAAAACTAACTTTATAGGTAAAAACGTTAAATTGACTAAATTATGAATTTGATAATATTAATAGATACACTGCTTTATAACAATTGCCTAGAGGTGTTAATAGGTAAAATTTTAAACAAAATTATCAAAAGACCTTTAAATTCTAATTTAAACTAAATTAAAAAGCTCTTAAGAGTATTTGTTAAATGCAAAAAAAAATGTAAAAATTTTATTACTTAAGTTTAGCAATTTAAACACAAATTACTGTTTTTAAATTAAGTGTAGTAAAAATATTGGTATGACACTCATTGGTCTGAGAATGTATAAAAAACAATTCTAACTGAAACAATAAATACCAGTTTTATAATTTCTAGTCCATAAAAATACTATTTTCAGTACTGAGAGCAGCAAATGAGTACAAGTTATGTTTTTTTTTCTGAAAATATTTTGTTGATCAAAAGTTTAAATTCGTCTTTACATAAAATAAATATGTAACTTTATATGAATACACATTATCTATAGCAGTAATTTTAACTAATGAAACAAAATTTCGAAATGAAAAAATATATTAAGTAGAAACGTAAAAAAAAATTAAAAACATTAAAAACACTAAAAACTTAAACACGTAGTTTACATATAATTACATACAATATTTTAATGTTTTATAACTAATTGACTAGATGATTTTGATCGCTTTAAAACAAAAAAACTATTTTGATCTAAACTTATTACATTCTGCATTTATTTAAATAACTAAAAAAATATTCATTTATAAATTTTGGATATGTTTATCTAACTTTGTTAAAGTATTATAATTTTTTTATCAAAAAAATGTAATTAGAATTGTTATGGAATCACGACTGCGAAAAACACAAACATTTGTTACATAATTACAATTTTAAAATTATTAAAAAAAAATTAAGGTTATTCCTAACCATGCGTTGAAGTTTGTACAGCCTGTAAGCTGTTTAAATATTTTAAGTTTTTTGCTTAAGTTTTTTCAGAAACACCAACACAAAACGAAACTATAAACTTTGAAATCTTTTGTTAATGTATAATGTTTTTAATTTTTTCTTTTAATAATCCTTATTGTTTTATTGTACGGTAAGATTTCCATTATTTAAAAACCCTTAATTATTGACAGTTAAAAATAGAATTTTTAAACAATTTGATTTTATAATAGCAGCTGCATGATTTTCGCAAACTTTATAGTTTTGTTAAATTTTAGAGTAATATATAAAAAAAAATTGTAAAGAAAGTATAAACTTTAAAGTTTAACTAAGTCAGACTTATTCAAGTGGGGTGAGAAAGTAATTTCTATAACCTTATATAAACAAACAATATCTTTTTAGTACATTTCTTCAATAATAAAGTTTTGTTTTTTTATTTATGTTAGATATCCGAAAAATAGTACCTAACCCAAAATTTAATTATTTCTACCATGAAAATCAACCATACTTAATTTAGTAAATGAAACTGAAATTAAGTACCAAACAGTTGCTTTAATTAAAAATAGAATTTTTTAATCCCGTTACGTCATTTCTAATAATTACAAATGCACGCGTTTAATTTTTGTATATAATAATTGTACTTTAACTTTTTAAGTTTTTTCCTCCATTGTAGTTTTTACAGCTTTAATTAGCTGAGATATTTTATACATAATAAGATAAAACAACACTTAGGAAACATATTACTTGGAATGGTTCAAAGAATTGCTGATCACGAAGTAAAAGACAAGTGTCGTGCTTTTTCTCATCACTTGCATGAATGTAAACCGTGTCAAAGCTCGAACAAAATAAGATATAGTACGATAAAAACTAGAGTGATTAAGAATTGTGCTCGATGTAAACTTTACTTACGATAGATGATAATCGTATGATATACACCAATTTTGAACATTTACGAATTTTTATTGTATACTCTAAAGTAAAAGTACAAATCAACTGTAGTAGAAAGACTTATTGTAAGTATGTATAATCATTAATTTATATAAATAATAATAATAAAAAAATAATAATTAATATTAATACGCATTATCTATTATAGAAATTTTAACTTGAGAAACAAAAATGAGGTAGATGTATAAAAAATATATTTTAAGTAGAAAACGTAAAAAAATTTAAAAACTTAAAAACACTAAGATATTAAACACAGCGTTCACAAACAATCATTAGATTTTCCATGTTTTCCGAAACCTTACTTACTTTTATTGAATTTAATGTGTAAACAGAACAGTAATATAGTATTAAACATTACATATTTGAACGTAGTAATAAGGATTAAACTATTTTGACTTTTAAAGGCTTAAGTATAGTAAACTTAATTCTAAAAAATATAAACAAAATTACTTCTAACAGGTTTTCAACAAAATTTTTATAAGTTTATTGCATTTTAATTTTTCTGTTTTTAGTTTTTTAATTAATATTAGACAAAATTTACTAAACACGTGAAAAATAATTATTAAATAAAATTAAATGGTAAAAAAAGAGCTGTAAACTTCTATTTACTTTAAATCATTTGCGATAAAATGTTCTATATTTATCAAACATAACTAGCATATAATAAAATATCGTTTACAATAAAATTGCTAAAATCATAGTTTTTGTTACCATTTGAAATTCAACTTAAGACTAAACAAAATTAAACATACACATCAAGCTACTACTTACAAATAGTTTTCAAATGTTACTAGATTTTGTAAAATAATATTCAACGAGTTAAAGTAGTAAGCTATAATGTTTTTAATATTATCAGTGAAGAGAAAAAAGTTTTAAACTGTTTTTATTTCAAAGTATTATTATTACGAATCTCTTGATTTTTTTTGACGTCATCATATAACTAACACAAGTAGTTGTTTAAATATAATTTATAATAATATATCTAAATTATGTAATGTTATTTCCAACTTAAAGATTCATTTTTTACAGCCTAAACCAGCTGATCATAAGATGATTTATTGTTATAATCAGAATAAAAGAATCAGACGCTGATAAAAATATTTTATTTTGTTACAATAAATAATTTATCAAACTATTTCTATCACTATAAATTTACTACAAGCTTATAAACTTTCTCAGCTAGCTTCTAAAGTTTAGCTTTATTTGTTCTCAAAAAAGTAATAAACAAGCTAATCATCTAAAGCAGTGGTCGTCAAGGTGTACGCTGGTGCACACTAGTGTACACAAAATTGTTTTGGGGTGCACGAAATTTTGAGGTTACAAAAAAATACATAGAGTTAGATTAAGCATGTAGTTAACATTTACTAAAGTAATTAAAGAATACTGAACTGGGGATTTTTAATAATTGCTGAGAATTATTCAATTAATAAATATGTTAGACAAAGACATATAACTGAAATATCATTGTGAAAATAAGGTAAAACAAATAAAGATGTCAATTAAAAAGAATATCAAATAAAAAAATCTGTCTCAGTTGTTAAATGGTTTGCATGTAAATACAAACTAACTAATGACTTTTAGGAGAAATGCACTAATAAAAGTATTTATGTAGTTCCACCACTAGCGGTGCCTATAAAAATTAGATCTTGGGGTGCACCAATTTTATTTTTTGCAGCTTGGTGTACACAGAACTTGATTAGCTTAAAAACCACTAATCTAAAGCGCTATTTAACAAACTGAATTTAAATAAGCGATCCAAAAGTAAAATATTATCTATTTCAACGAAAGTCTTCTTTGACTTACCAAATTGTAAAAAATATTCTAAGTACGGGATAATTTTTAAATACCATGAAGTATAATTTAATACAGTTATTTACTAACTTCTATGAAATTTAATTTGTGTCTATAATACTTCTTAAAGTTAAAAATAACTAGAATAAAAAAATAGTTACAAATGAAATATTTTATACATGTTTTAAATTACTTATAAAAGAAAATAAAAAGTTTCAATCTTTTGTTTTGCTATTTTAATTGAGAAAAAACTTGAAAACTAAAACTCCTTGTTTTATTCTGTCTTCGAAAAATTCTAAGCAAAATCAAAACATACTGTCTTGATTAAGCTTCAAAAAGTAAAACTAGGTTAATTATGTATGAGATATCAAGTCAAATTTAAATATCATAATATTGTTATTAGAAGTATGCTAAAATAACAAACAAGCTATTTAGATAAATTATTTTTAAATTTTTAATAATAGTAAGATCGTACCAGCCAGTTTTGCTGTAAAAACTATAAGGTTTAACTTTTTTGAGTAGTTTTTTTAAGTCTTCTAATTTATATTTCTACAAATCTATTGTAGAGGTATTAAGTAAATGTTTTCTAAAACATTATTTCTTTAACAATTGAAAGTAAATTAAATTTTTGTCACACTTATTTTAACAAGGTTAACGTTTTATTTTATATACTTGTTCGATTTTGTTTTTTTATTTTTTAATGTTTATTAAATAATTTAAGTTCTTATTTTTTTATCTTTGATTTTGAAAAAGGGGTTTAAGCAAAGTTTTTCAAAATAGGTAAAGCTTTTTTTCAGTTTAGTTAAGACATTATAATTTATATATATTATAAAATTAATAAGCTGACGTCAAAACTAGTTAAACATAAATGAATTTCTCTAAAAAAAGTATAAATTAAAATAATTAAAGCTTTATACTACTTGAGAGTACGTTTGTTGATTTTTACAGCTTAAACTGGCTGAACATTTGATTTATATCAACCTGAAATCACAGCACTTTATAAATTTTATAGCTAATTAGAAAACTGTTTGATTATGTATTTATTCTAATATAATTAAAGTCTAAAGTATAGATTGAAAAATTTAAAAGTTTAAATTACAAAAAAAAACTAAAGTTTAAAAGGAATGTGAACAGTGCGAGGTCAGGTTATTAACTGTAAAAACTTAAGTTGTCTTCTATTTCGAGATATTTTTTTAACTATTGTATATTTATAACTAAGTAATCATAACATAGTCTTAAACATCATAATCAATTTACTTCAAATTGACTATCGTTAATTTTTGGTCAAAATTATTTTTCAAGTTTGAAACTATTAGTAGTACCAGTATTATTTAGTAAGTATTTTTCTAAAATAATGCTCTTTACATTTTAAACCGTAAAAAATATATTTTTTTTTACTAAAATTAAAAAAAAAAAAATAATAGCTAAATGCAAAAAAAGATTAAATAAAAAAACATTTAAGTCAGACTGAAATTTTCGAATATTGTGATTGATTTTTAACAACTATCAAAATTAAGCATTAACTAATTTGAAATTATTAGGAAAAATTTTCTTTTATAGTTTTAAGATAACAAAAAAGATTTCAGAAGTTATTTTATAAAAAGTGTTTCCAGATAAAATTAAAATGATCAAACTCTAGTAAAAGTGCTCGACTAAATAGTTTTTTTTTTAAGAAGTTTTTCTACCTCAAAGTTTTAAGCAAAATGTATTTCTTTGTTTGAATTTTACTAAACTTATTATGGTGACTTCTCTTTCTATAAGACAAACATTAGGTTTTGAAAAGAAGTTAAATTAGAAAATTGTTTAAGGATAATCATTCATTAATATTTTTATAATTTTAACTTCTCACGAAAAATCCGTAAAGCTTCTGATTTTTTTTTAAATCTTTGCTGGTTTTTGATAAATATTTTATTTATTCATTTATAAATTTTAGTCTTTTTAAAATAGAATCATTAAAAGGTAACTAAAATTAAAAACTATATCTTTCATTAAAAAGAAGCAAAATTTAAATTATGTCTCACGAGGTAATCAGATAATTACTGACAACTACCTTAAAACGATAAGCAAGTATTAGATTAAAATAAATACTCAGTATTTTATCTTTAAAAATTTATTATGAAAGCGTAAAATATTGAAATTGTAACAAAGTCAGGATTTTTTGAGTGGGATGGGAAAGTTAATTAATTCAATCCAATACAAACAAAAAATCTATTTAATAGATTTACATTTATAAGTAAAGTTTTTTTTTGAATAAAGTAAATAAATAAAGATGACGTCAGCACGAATTAACTAGAATGCAAACTTAAAAAGAAAATATTAACTTGCAATAGTATAATTAATTATCTGTGTAGATATTGTATTCTTATTTTTACAGCCTAAACCGGCTGCATACTTTAGCATCTCTTTTTATACATATTGAAGAAGTAAAGTATGTAAGATAGTAATTTTAAAAAACCAGAAAACTGATTTAACTGTTTTTTTACCTTAATAAACTCATTATACTAAAGTTTAATTATATAATTTTTAGTTTTTTATCTCCCTTTTTAAACTATTATAATATTTAATTTTACCTAAGAAACTAAAAAACTAGATCACATTTAAATTTTATAACTAGAGAAAAAAACAAAAGATTAATTGTAAACAGAAAAAATTTTTTAATCGTTGTGTTCTAAAGCTTGCTAACGTTCTGTTAGCGTCGTCATTATCTTAAAACAGACTTTTATTGAGTGTAGAGAAAAAATTAAGTCAATGTTCAAAAATTATTTCAAAAATGTTGCGACGCTAGTACAGCTAAACTAAGCTGAATTTTAAGTTAAGACGTTTACAAAAAACTCAATATATTGATTTCGATTAAACAATATAAACAGTTTAAAATTAATATTTGTTTTTTAAAGGATTTTATTGTACTTGTCATTAGTATTTCTTAGTTTAAATTGATAAATATCTGAACATTGTATAACTTTTATATGTATCGGCACCATCAATTCTTTTATAGAGTATTTCTCTATTGCGAAATTTACTTTAAATTAGAAGTTTATAAAACAAATACATAAATTTTAATTCTAAAATATTATTTCATTAAAACAAAACAAAAATAAGTTTTTGTTATACTTTAATGAAATATTACTAAGTACTTGGTTTTTAGAAATTCAGCTAAATAGTTTCTAACGCGTAAATAAATGATGTTATAATCATTAGAAACTTTAATTACTTATATTTTTAATTACTTAATTTAATTTTTGCTGACAACATCATGAACTGTAGGTGAGGCTTATATTTTATATCAGAATAGTTAACTATTAATATTAATAGGTACCATAACAAACACTTTGTCAAAAGTTTATAATATAAACTGACTTTTTATAGATTTATTATGGTTTAAAAAACTTTGTTAATAAAAAATTTTAGGGTGTTTATAAAACTATATGATTTTATACTGCTTATAAAGCTAAAAAAAAAGAAAGTTTTACATTTCTATAATAAGTAGTAATTATAACCTAATGCTAAATTTTTTTGTGAGTAACTAGGCGAAGTTGTACTAAATGTATAGGTTACAATATTTCTTAAAATTGCGTTATTTTTATTATTCTTTGCTTTTCTTAATAAAAATGGTAAAACAAAAACGAAAACCTGTCAATTTTATTTCTTTAGTTAGCACTAGTAACTTTACAGCCAAAACCAGTTGTGACTATAGTATAATCGTAATTGGTGTACAGAGATATGCAATTATTAGTTTTAAAGTTTTTTAAAAACCATTAACTATATGCAAGATAAATACAACTTACTAAGAAGATGCATTCTTGTTCTTAGTTATGATTATAAATTTATTATTGTATTGTATATGTATTATTGTATTACTACTAATTGGTTATATTTCAAATTTTCTAAACATTATCCAAGTTTGTTAAAAATGTTTATAATAAAAAGAGTAATGTTTATGTAGTATAATATAAGTTGTTTTGATTTTATGTAAGTAGTAATTTTTAATTTTTACTTGTATTTATTTATTTTTAATTATACAAAGTAAATTGGTTTATGTCAAGAACTTTTTCCGGTTTTTACTTTAATGAATATTTAAATAAATGACAAAACTTTGAAAAATTATTTTAGCTTATTTCTATAAACAGATTGTTTTTATGTTCTAAAACGTTTATAAAATAAAATATATATTAAGCATTGATATGCATTGAAAACAAAACACTTTTTAGAGCTGTCTAATTAAAAATCTTTGTTAATTTTGACTTTAACTATACATTTAGAACATAGTATAAATTTATAAATAAGGGTCGTAAACTTTAATTTATGAATAAATACTCAATTTCTTCAAATTTGTAGTTTATAAATATTTGGTTAAAAGCTATGTTTGAAAAGAGCAAACGTTATCAAACTATTTACTAAGGAAATTTTTTAAGCTTCTACAGTTTTCCTTTTTTTTTAAGTTTTAAATTAATAGTAAAAAATTGGTTCATTCAAAAATTAAACTTTAAAAATTTAAAAAGAGGTTGCTTATTTGATTTAAACTTTTACTGAAACGTTATATTATAAAAACATTTGTACAGCTGAATACAGTTACAAACCAAAAAATTCTTGAATAATCCTTCTATAGTTATGCGTTCTAAAAGTAAGTCAAATTTTAAAAAAAATTAAAAGTTCAAATTTTTAATTTAACATTTTTATTTAATGTGATAGTGGTTTAAAATAGTTACTAAAAAAAACAGAAAAACATTTTACAGTATTATAAGTGAATAGTAGTTAAAAAGGTAAAAAATAAACACTTTAAAACTTTTTTATTTTATAGAGAAATTTGTAAACACATTAAAGACATACTACCGTTAAGATCTTTAAAAAGTTTTCAAGTTCAAAAAGTAAAAAAGAGAAACTCAAGTTTTCACTATTTCAACTTTTATATTTTATTCAACACTTAACTAGTTGTCTGTTGACGTGAATTATGTTTAAAACAAAACTTAGTAAAAATAACTTCTATAAATTTATATATAATCTTAATTAAAATGGTCTTTATCAATTCTGAAATTTTTACAGCCAATACCGGCTGAAAATCCTTAAATATAGTAATGAAGCTAACAGAAGTTTAGAATACTTATTAAAACTTCAATACGAATATATACCAGTTTAATTTCATCTTTTTAAATTTAAGTTAAAAAGAAATTACTGAACTCCGTACAAAAATAGCTTAATATTAATCGTAAGTTTATTTATGTTTCATACACATTTTAAAATCAATTATTTAACAACTACAACTTAGTCCAAATAATTAGTTAATGAGCAACGACATACTTATCACATTTTTTTAAATATTTTAAGTCAATTTAGGTCTTTTTTGTTCTACTCAAAAGTTTTTTTTTTACTTATTAGTTTTTTTCCCTAAATAAATTCAACAAATTGAATAGTTAAAAGATATATTTAAGAAGAAAAAAAAATAATTTACTTTATTTCTTTAATAAACAGTTAGTCAGCTTAATTAGATCTTAGCAGTTGTTTTTCGCGATTATACTTAACCTGATGATTTCTAATAAGGACGAACCGGTCGTAAGTTGTCTTTGATGTTGTTGTTTTTGGTAGTGTTGTGATTTTTTTATTATTTCATAAATTGAAAACAATATTCATCTAAATGTATTTGTTTTTACTGTAATTATGTATAGAAAACGTGGTAAAGACTATTTTAATCTAAGTTTTATTTGAATAGGATATAAAATAAAAATGTTTGTATAAAAAGTTTACACTTGCTATTAACATGAAAGTTTCGTTTAATTTTAGTAGTTTCATTGGAAAAGAGTAAAAAGCTATAAAGTAGGTTTAAGCTACTATAAACTAGCACTTTGCAAAATGACTATAAACAACAAATGCTTGACAAAAAATTAATAACAGCTTATGTTGATAAAAAATTAGTATACATTAACTATTAATTATTATATATCGTTTATTAGCCAATTTTGTTAAGTTTGATAAGAGGTATGTTTTACTGATCAGCCTTATGTCTAAAACGTCTGTCTAAATTAGGCCTGCTTTATTATTAATTTTAAACCCCGTTTGTTAAAACTCTTATGTAACGCTTTTGTTGTTTTTTTTTCTCGGTTCTATTGTTTGACTGCAAGGCTACCGTCATTTTGAATTCAAAATTCTTCATTGTTAAATATGTTATATTTCTTAGTTATGCTTAGCATAAAGAATCCAACTTAGCACATCGGCTCCATTGTAGGATTCCATGATCACTTTAAAAATTTCAGTTCTGTTAATTTTTTCCAATGTTTTGTTTTTCTTATAAGTAACATATAACTATTTATACATATATGCATACATTTAAAAGGTCAATGTTTAAGAGCTCTACCCTCAGTTACTTTAGATATAAATTCACCTTTTATATATAAAGTTTAAAAAAACTACATATCAATTAGCATTGGTCTAACTTAACAAAAAATAAAGTATAGCTTTACAACGAATTTCCAAATAAATTAAAAAACAATAAATTGTAAGTTAAGTTAGTAAGCTGTTAAGCGTTCAAACAAAAATTAATATTATATATTTTAAAATAAATGAACTACTATGATATATACTAGGTTAGTATAAGTTACGTAGGTAAGAAAACAATAATAAAAAAGACAAAAATACTTTTTAAGTTTTTAACTTTACGTACATATTATGTTTTACTTTTTTATAGTATTAGTCAGATTTGGCCTTTTATTAAAACTAAACTAATTTAAACAGTTATAAAGCATTTTAAATAGTTTTTAATATAACTCGCAAAGTTAATAATATACAGCTGGCTACAAAAGGAAACTAATACAGACATATGTGATGTTTCAATTTTGTAAAATTTGATAATTACTTACAACTTTAATAGTAGCATTAAAAAGCCTTTTTTATCAGACAGTATGTTTATTAGTGAAAGAATAAATATTATTAAAGTTATTAGTTTTATATTAAACATTTTACATGTATTATTGACCCTAAACTTATTATTATTAAATTATTTGAAAGAATAAAATTGAGTTTGTTTGTTTGTTTATACTGTAAGATAAGGATTTTGTTTATCAAAAGTCAAAAGTTCTAAAATCAAATGTCTATTACCTGCGACCTATATTCGTCCTAACTAGAAATTAAAATAGTAAAATAATTTTTTAATTATACTTATACTGTAGTAAAATACTTATTATTTGAAAACTAAATCTTTGAAAAAACTATTTCATAGTTCAAACAAATTTAGCGTCTATCAGTATTTCAAAGGTATTGTAATATAATTGTATAATGTTTTTAATTTATGATATGCTTTCATGCAAGTCAAAAATAATAACGAACAGATACAAAGACAGAGATAAAAAGTACCATTAAATATTTTTAAAATATAGGTCTTTTCATCTTTAACTTGATGTTTCAAACATAAAATTAATATTCAGCTGGTTTAGGCTGTGAAAATTAAATTATATATTTTTGGCGGTGAACTTATTTCATAGCTAATAATTAAATATATATTAATAAATGTAAACTTGTTGTAGTATAATAATTACGTCATCGTTTTATCATCATCAAACATTTTAGATATATTTAAGTAATAATATTCATACTAAAATATCTTTAAACTTGTATAGGTTTGTTTATTTTAAAACATAACTTTAGTTTTACATGTGGGAATAGAGAATACTTAACCGATAAAATAGGGTTGTTTTAACACAATTTATCACCAAATTGATAATAGCTAAGAAATAAAATCATTAATCTAGCTATATGAAACAAAAAAATACTTAATTCAAACTAGGAAAGATAAATAAGTGGTTATATATATAACAAATAAATATAACAAAGCTAAAATGGTACACAAATTGATCGTAAAATAAAAGTTCTGAACAATATAAAAATTGATTCACTATGATTTGGAATTAGTTTATCGAACGACAAAACAGATGCTCAAAATATTATAACTAAAAAAATATATAAATACATATAACATTTGATATTAAAAAACCCATTTAATGTATCTAAACTTTATCTTTTAGTATTTCTATATTATTAAAAGATTTTTTTTCCTTTTTTTAATTTAGTAAGTAAAAATACAGATAAAGTATTTTTATTTTAAAGTCTTTATATAGCTGTATTTAAAACAAAACCTATAAGTTGTTCTAAAATGTCAAAGCTAGTTAAAACACCTATAAAAAAAGTTCTCAGATGAACACTGTTTGTTGTATCAGTGCTTTCATCTTAAAAGATTGATTTAAGTCCTAATTTTATTTATGCAGTTTTATAATCTTTAGACATTTCCTAAACAAGATTTTTTGCTGTGATTGAAGAAATTTACAAAAATATTTTACTACCGCTAACATAAATTTTTAAAAACGTTTTCGATCCTGAACGGTGTCTATTTTTTAGTACCTACTTTTGATACTTTATAACTTGCCTTAAAAATTCCTTGATCATTCTGTTGTAACTAAAGATATTTATGTGTTTTGCTGAAACTGACTTAAGCGATTTGTTTTTTTTTTTTTTTTTTTTGTTTCTTGCAATAATTCCTAACTATCGTTTTAACTCCTCTCTTATATTTCACATTGACTCTTTTTAATGCAAAATGTTATTGTACATGGAGAATTGCTATAATGTTCAATAGAAAACAAGTTTTTTTGCTTCATATATTGCTTAATAAATGTTTATGTTTTAGTTAAAAATATTAAAGAAGTTTTATGGTTCATTCCAGCTGACTTATGATATTTTTTGATATATCTTTAGTTAATAGTTAATAAACTTCGTTATTTCTTTATCTTCTGAACTTTATTTTAAGCAAGATTGCCAAACAAACAGGCTAGTTAAGAAGTTTAAAAAGTTCATACTACGTTAACCTCGTTAAAATATTTTTTTAAAACTCAGATAATTGTGAAACTTTAGTTTCAAGTATTTTGAATAAATTAGGAGTTGTCAGATTAGTTTTTATGACTGTAGAATTAATGGTCATTACATTAAGGATTTGCGTTGTAACTAAAAAAGACTTCTTTGTTCGAAATAAATAATATTCAAATAAAACTTGTTACAAAAAAGTTTGTTGAAGGTTTAATTATTTTAACTTACCTGTATTTATAAAGTTTAGTTAAATCATGGCTTTCAAAATTTTCTACGACTTAAAATTTATTGAAGACAAAACGTTTAACTGTTTGTAGAAACTATTATTTTATTATATAAACAGTTAGAAAATTTTATTTCTATAATAAAATCTTTATAATAAAGTAATATAGTACTTAAACATAGTATCAAATATGTTTAGCTCGATAGAAATAAACGACTTTTAGAAAAGTATTAGATTTTTGTTTACGTCATTATATTTTGACATGAATGAATGTTTACAAACAAAACATAAATTTGTAACTAATATTTAGAAGCTAGTAACCGGAATAATGATTTTAGTTTGTACAGCTTAAACCAGCTGAGAAAAAAGTCTTTTTATTAATAAGAAAGTTAACTTAAATTTGATAAACATTTGAAGTGTTTTTTATTTAGTTTTGTTAACCAACAGTCAATTACAATCCTGTACATAGGTTTGATTGTTATTTTACAGTTAAAGAAGCTTATATTCAGCATATCCGGGCTGAAAAACTACAATGTATTCATTTCAATTTTATATAGTTTTTATATGTTTTCATTTAAAAATTAGTTTCTATAGCTTCAAAAGAAAAAGTTTTATAATAAAACTATCCATTTAAATTTGCTCTATCAACTGAGCATAGTATATAAATTATCTGAAGAGCATTAAATAATAATAACTAATAAAGGACAGGCTTAATACAATTAAAGTTTTCAAAGTAGTGTTAGAACTTAGAACATTTTCAGTAACGTCATAATAGTTTTGGTATAATTAATTCTTCACAAATACGAAATAAAAGCAAATGAATCGCGTTAAAACGGTTTTACATATCAATTATAGTTTGTACAGCTTAAACAAGCTGAATAAAATATTTTTCTGCAGTTCCTCAGAGAGCTGACTTTGAATTTAAAGTACATTTAAAGTGGCAATTTTTTAAAACACGTAAAAGTAATTAACAGTAAATCATATAAATCTATTGATTAATAAATAGGTTTGATAAATTACCTTATATACCGGGAATATCTGTACCATTACTTGAAAGTTTATATAACTTGTTTTAAATAAATTTTTTAACCTAAAAATAAAAATAAAATATGTTAAATTATATTAAATAGGTAAAAAGCTGTAGCCAAACGAAGGAGTGTTTTTATCATTTTTATTTAAAAAAATAAATTGCTGAACTAAAGTAAGTTTAACTAAAACTGAAATATATAAAGAAGCGTAAAATTTGAATTAAAACTTTTCTTTTAAAAGTTTGTAACTAGTTCAAATTAATATAAAAATCGTTACACCGTTTACTAAATTAGTATTATGTTAAATAAAAAAGCCATTTCTGATAATTTTATCTATGTAACTACTTTATTAACTAAATTTAATTGTTAGAAATATGACTTATATAGTGAAGTATCTGTAACAGGGGCGTGTCCAGACTTTTTTCAAAGGGGGTTCACTTTTTTTCTCTTAATTTCCCGTTTAAGTACGCAATATTTAGCCGAAAAACTCTTTGTTTAAAATTAATTTTTCTGTTTAGATAAAAAAAAAATATATA
>NW_028140598.1:0-21784 GCF_965202585.1 Thalia democratica | reverse complement strand
TGTTAGTATCAAATTATGACCTTGTGGACCCCCTGTGCCCCATTTACTGTTCTTGGCCCACTTTCAGAAACCCTGTTCTAGAAACTAAACAGTTACAAAAGAAAATTAACTTTTCAAAATTAGCTTTTTCCAACTAAGCAAATTAAATAATTTTGAATATTTTTGTTGTATTCAATGTTAATTAAAGCTAAACAATTGTAAACTTTGCAAAATTACTGCAAAAAGTTTTACAATCTGACCCTTTTGTTAAACTTATTCTTTTACTTTTTTATTTATTTTAAACTTACTTTTAAAATATTTTTGACTATTTCATTTAACAAAGAACTAAACAAAGCTTTAACAAAGTTTCTAAATTTCACATTTTTAAATGATGTAACATACTTTATTAAGCAATTTTCTGAAACTGTTTAGTAAGTATACTATATAAAAGGATATGGTCTCTTCAACAGCTACTAAAAGATTACAAAAAGAGTTTTTACAACTTCAAAAGAATCCTATACCTTATGTCAGAGACGTGAAGCCACTAGAAGACAATATACTTGAGTTTCATTTCTGTGTAAGTAGCGTTTAATTGTCATTTCAGTTATAATGTTTAATGATTTTAAAAACAAAATTGTTTAACTTTTTTACTCTAAATTTTTCTTAATTAAAACAAGCTACTAAATATGTCTAACAGTGGAAAGAAAAGGGTTTTTTTGTGATCAGAAAATCAAACATATTTTTATACATAGTTGGATAAATGTGACACTATGTTCGTTAAAATCCTGATTCGTTACTTTTATGCATCTACTAGTTTAGAAATTGAATAATTTTAAATCACATAAGTTTTACGTCTTTTAGTTCGAAAGTTAACTAGCCGCAGCTCATCCAACTTAACCTTTAAAAAAGTATAGCGGAAATAATCAACTTGTATAATAACATTTTTCTATGTTTTTTTATTGCCATATAGTCAATGTTCGCTTGCTAGCCTACTACATGTTTTTTAGTATAATGAAAAACTTTTATTATAAAGAAAATAGTAATGTATTTGTCTTATTATATGTTTTTTTTATAAAGTTTTTTAAATTCAGTATAGTAAAAATAGCTTAAAATTGCTATCTGATTTAGTAGTAAATTCTAAACAAAATTAATTTGACACAAAAAAATTTAAACGAAACAACGTTTTTTTCAAAACCATTTCAAAGAGATACACACTACTAATTCATAGTTTATTTAAAATTGACACCGTTTCGACTTTTCCTAAGTCTTTATCAAAAATAAAACTGTGCAAAACAACTATAAATTAGTGTTAAACGACTAGAAATACAAAATAGATTAAGTAATAAGAAATATATATACAAACTGTTATATTAAAGGTTTTATAAAAAGTTCTGATCGATAGTGCTCGACAAACTAAATTGGAGCTAAATATTTATCTAATTATATAAAAACTACAATTTATACAGCTGTTTCATACATGAAATATAAAGTTTTATGTACTCCTCAGTAAGCTACAACTTATTATAATAGTAAACAGAGATTTAGATTTTGAAATTTTTTATAGTAATTGTGACGTAGTAATGATACAATTTATTGTACAGTTAGCTGAGTTTGACTTAGAGTTTTATTAATGCTTTTCAAAACTAATTATCTACCATTAACTTATAATAGTTGTTTAAACTTATCAAAATAGTTAGTTATTATGAAATAAAAACAAAAAATACATTTAGTAATAAATACAATGATGTTAGGGAAATAAATATTTATTTATAACTCAGATTAAATGCGGAGTTAGCTTTCAGATAATAACAAAACTTTGCAAAAAAATTGAACAAATTTAGTTTAAGTTAACTTGATTAAAATAAAATTTGCATTAGTAGAAATTATCAGTAACTTAACTAGTTTTTTACTTATAAATAATTAATTTAATCTTAGGATTTTGTTGATTCTATAGTTATCAGAAAAAAAAACAGTGAAATACCAAACGGTTGCACGAATGTGCAGAACTTAACTCTAAAACTGAATTTGTGTATACCGGGTTGATGTTTGAACAAGAAGAAAATTCATCATTGAAATTTTGTTGTCGGTTTTAGTTCTGACATACTAGTATGTTCTAAATAAACTTAATAAGAGTGACCCAGAACCCTACTTTGATGTAGAAGTGCGTGATTCAGACTATTTCGCTGATTTTTGCATTAAAATTATTAAAAAAATTACTAAATCGTGTCAGTATGTTAAGCTAAATTTTGCAGAGAAGTTATTTGTTGGTAAGAAGCTCGAAACTGGTACTAAAATTAAAGGTTGTGCAAATGTGTTTAGCGTGAGACAGCAAACTTCCAACAATAATAACTGTCGAAAATTATATTTAAAGTAAGACTTTCTAAACAATAAGTTTTGTTTTAGACAAAGTTTACTATACTTCAATAAAAAAATCAATTTTGTTAAGATAAGTTAAACGTTTATTTAAAATATTGAAAACTAAACTAATATTTACAAGCCAGGTTAGTAATTATCAAGTTAGAAATGTTTGGGTTAAAAATGATTGGGTTATAAATGATCGAGATAGAAATGATCGGTTTAGAAGTGTTCAGGTTAGAAATGATCGGGATAGAAGTGATCGGGATAGAAATGATCGAGTTTAAATGATCGCGGGTTAAAAATGATAGTAAACCCCTCAATCATTTAACATTTTATTTTTATTTTTTTCTTTGGTAATTTTTAGATAACTTTTTTTTTAATTAACTAAACCCTTTATAAAGTTTCATTTTTTCAAATAAAATTTCATTTAGTAATCTCTGTATGGTGATTAAAATGATCAGCTTTTAGTGATTTATAAGAATAAAAACTTGGAATTGATGTGAAAATATACAAACATTCTGTTGGTGTTTTTTAAAGTTCTATTTAAAAGAATGAATACTAATAACTAAACAACTACGAATTGAAAAATCGAAGATACTAAACAATAAAAAAAAAACAAATCAAGCCTGTCACACGCCATTTTTAAAGGTTAAAAACGTCAATGGTCCTGTAAAACATGTTTAAAATTATCACATCATTTGAAATGTAACTTTAAGTAAACTTTTCTATGCATGTATTTGGAATTATACGAAACAGACGTTAACAAAAATATAAAACGTTCAGACAAGTAGCTCAAGTCTGAAAAGAAAAAGTTTTATTAATTAGAAAATTAAACATGAAACTTTTACTACTATTTAAGAGTACATGCAAGCTTACTCAATTTTCAGGCAAACCAAAAATTAATTACTTTGAGTAACCTTTACAGTGCTTAAATAATGAAAATAGTATTGGGTAATTGCAGGAAAAAATTAAAACGCTAACAAATATTATACTGATATTATTTAATATTAAACTTACATTGTTTTTCATTACATGTTTTTATTTCTTAATATTTAAACGATACTGAAACTCTAAATCAACATCAATACTTAAAGCTTAGACGTTTCTAGTGACATACTGTGCTAAGCTTAAAAAAATTAAAAAGTAACTAGTTGTGTCTGAAAAATTATAACATACTAACTTTATAGCCAACACAACTGCATCAAAATTCGATTGCTCTTAGTCAAAACCAGTTAAAATGTTTAAGCATTCACTAATGTAAACTTTTAAATTGATTTTAATTGCAATCTGATCTTTTTCAAAACTAAGCTTGAAAAGTTAAGTAAGACAACACTTCTATAAACAGCACAATGTTATAATTAAATAAAGGTACTAAAAAATAACTGAAAATTAATTGATAAAAATAAAAACATGACAAGAAGTTATATACTAAAACTTGAAATTTTGGAATTGCATTTATTAAGCTCTGTTCTAATCTATGTACACTTTGTGTCGTGTTTTTTGGTTATACAAATAACATTAACGATCCAGACAAGTAGTATAAGTCTCAAAAGTAAAAAAAATTAACAAATTCGAAATTCTAACTTCTACTCAAAAACTACAAAAACTTAAAGTTTAAATAATCTATTTTCGTATCTCATTACTAATTTCCTTTTATATAGATATATACTATTTGATACACATTTACTTTTAATAAAAATCATTAGTAAAACTATACAAAATAATAATAATTTTAAAAACAACTTACATGAAAAACCTATAACTGTTTTAAAACCTATCTATTTTAAATAGTTTAACTGACTGTGTATAAAAAACAATTTGATGCTAATATTGCATCAGTAGGATAAGAAAATAGTAACTTAATCTCATTAAAATATAAAATTCTTATAAAAACTTGTTCAAGAACTATTTTGGCAAAAAAAATTAAAGATGTCCTAGACTACTGGTTATCAAAGAGTGAAAAACTATATGTTGGGCGCAGGAAATCTGTTTTGGGGTGCATGTAAAATTATTCCATAACTTAAAATTTACATCAGATATTCTGGAGTTCTTAATGAAGAGCAAAAAAAACCGTTTTAAGTTGTTATGAGGTTAGTTTTGAAAACTACACAAAATGTTCATGATGAACAGTACACGTTTTTATTTTGCGATTTGGGGTGCTCATATTTTAATTAGATAGATATCTACTGTTTTAAAAGACTTCATTATTTTATTACGTGAAAAATGTTTTATTTTTGCTTATTTGTATATAAAGTATATATTTTCTATATATGCTGTCATTAACCAATGCTAATATTGTAGGTTTCAAAATTTGGTACTAATGTAAAAGAAAACTTAAGTTTTATTTGAAATTTTAAACAATAAATGCTGGTTTTGTCAAAAATAATTTTAACTTAAACTCAAATATTCTCTTACATTGATAACAAAGATACTACAGTAGTTTATACACGAAAAAAAAATTAAAAGAAAGTACTAATTATTAGAAACATTTTAAAAACGATAAAAAAACTACACATGTTAACTAATACTTGTTCACCTTATTAACACTTAAACACCTTATTTTTCTATTTTTTATAAACTCAAGAAAATCTAGCGTATGTTTCAAATTATGGTTATATGACCCCTTTACATGTCACGATCACTTTTGGCCATCTATTTTATTTTTTTAATTTCTCACTTTGGGAATACCTAACCCTATATTTTTATTTTAAGTCATTTGCAACTTGCTTGTTCCTTAGAATCAAACACTAAGCACCAAACTTTCACCTTGTGTATTTTGTTTACTAATCGATTTGATCGATCTAAAATATTGTAAATAGTTTGTAAATAACCACTTTGACTGAATACTACATTGTAAAAGCATGGACTAACAATAGGTTACAACAATAATGAACTAAGCTTAATAACAGTATAATATATTTTTTAAAGTCTTACATAATAATTTCACTTTTAATAGATCTAAACGCAATATTACTAGTTTTATTTAGTTTTTATCAAAAATTGGGAAGCGATTTGTTAGCTTATTAGGCATTTTATTACTTATGTAAAGCAGGCTTGCCAGTTTTTAAACAATTGTCTATTATACTAACCATTATTATTTTCATTATCTATTTTTAAGTTGTTCTAGCAGTTTTACCATTCTGGCAACCCTGAGTATTGTTACGCTACCATAAATTTCCCTTAAAAAAAACTTTTAGTGTTTAGTCAAGCATGCAGTTTTATACTATTAAACCGGTGGATTCACAATTTTTCTTTTTTTTATTAAGTCAATCACAACAAAGCTGTTTTTAGCTTTCCAAAAGAAAAAAGTTTGCATTTATTTTGATATTCAGTTGATGTAAATAGTACAAATAAGATAAGCTACACTTCAAACTAAAACATATAGAGAAAAAATAGGGACGGGTCAAAATTGCACAAAGACAAAATTGCATGAGTGACAATTATGCAAGAGTGACAGTTTTGCACAGAAAATTATTTTTGCACTAGAGAAAAAAAAATTGAAAAAAATAATAATAAGTAAATAAAAATTAACTAAAAGATACATTAATGAAAAAATCTACCGATCGAAGCTAAGGGTTAGGGGTAACAGTGACAATAAAAAAAAATAAACATTAATATTAAAAATTAAAAATTATTATAAAAAAGGTAAATTAACTAAAAGAAAGGTTACCGATCGAGGGTAAGGGTTAGAGGTAACATTGATAATAAAAATAAAAAATGAGAATTAATTTTTTTTTTTAAATAAAAGTTTTTTTTTTCCGAATTGTACTTGTCGTGCACCCTATATATGTAGATGTTTGGATCTGGTGTTAAATTTATAATAAATATTAATTTGAAAAACTTTACTTTAAATTAGTTTAAAATGATCACAATAAAAAAACGAGTTTTGAATCTATCCCTACTAAACAAGACTGTTTTATTTAACTTAAGAGAAAATTATTTGTATTTAAATATTGTTTTTGAAAATTAATTTCAGGCATAATTATATATTTTTGGTCATTTAGAATATTTTTATTTTAATGAACTTGTAACTTTTTTATAATCAGTTAGCACTATGAATATAGTTTCTGATTAAAATTTTAGGAACTAAATTAAGTTTCTTGTATTTAGTAGGTAGATATGCAAAGTTGTAAAACTCTTAGGTCAAAGACATTCAATAGTTTTTTGAATGAGGATATTAATATGGATTAGAATATAAGCTAGTAGAATAACAGTATAAGCAAAAACCAGTTTTACAGTAAGTTAATTATGGTTTTGTTTTATTCAAAAAGTTCTAAAAGACAATCCTCAAATATTGTTTACTGAACAACAAAAAACCTTTTGGTTATCGAGTCGTACACCACTTGGATACAGCGTAACGTCTTGTCCAGGTTTGTATTATTTAGTATTATTATTAAAATAATATTCAGTTAGTTTTCTATTTTGTGTTACTTAGCTTGATCTATAACAAATATAAAGTATAAAAATGTACTGACTTTTTAAAAATTATGAAGATATATACAAAAAACAAAATTAAACCAAAATAAGATAAATGGCTTGAATCTAAAGATTTATAAGTTCTACCAAGTTAAATAGAAAAATATAAATATATTGTTATTTATATATAACATAAAGATTTTCTTAGTTGAATAGATTTTAGTTTTATAAATTTAAAAACATATTATTATTGTAAGTTTATTGTCATACGAAGGACCCAGACATCAAAACCTAGGCCACTTATACAGAAAGACATACAACAAAAAGATAAAAATAAACCAAAATTGTACATTAAAAATGAAAAAAAACTGAGTTTAACTAATTAAAGTTTAAAATTAACATAAAAACACAAAAATTATAACACAAAATTTATAATTCCGGTGCTTCCGAAAAGAGAACAACAATATCCTACTCCAACTTCACCAAAACAAATGGTTTCACTCCAAAACTGGTTTCACTTTCATTCGAACAACTGGCTTCACATTATTTGAACAACTGGTTCAGCCTTCATTTGAGTAACTGGTTTAACTTTTATCCATACAACTTTTTCACTTTTATTCGTATAACTAGAACCGCTTTTATCTGAACAACGTGTTTCACTTTGGTTAGGAGAGCCTGCTTCATATTTACTTTCAAATCTTTAATACTCAGATAACTCATTTATTTCAATATAAACATAACAAAATTGCTAAAATCCTCAAAACCTGAAAAAACCTGGAATTTGAGAAAATTTGAAAAAAAAAACTGAAAAAAATTGGAGTTTTAAACCAAAATCACTAAAAAAACCTGGAAAATTTGGAATTTGAAACAATTTTTACATAATGTAAGTAGTAAAAGTAAAATTCCGATTTGACACAAAATATGTATCATATTGATAAAAAAAAAATTCATCATCAAAGTTTTTGTTATTTAAAAATATAATTAAAGTAGCTTTACAGTGTCTTTTCAATGTTTTTATACTATTTAGCACATATTTTTACCTTTGACTTAACTTTAAGCTAAAATAGACCTAAAAATGTGTACTTTTAAAAACCTGCAGAAAATTTGCGAAAAACATTTGGCAACCCTGACATAAAAAATTTTATATAAAAAAAATATGATAATCAACAAGAAACTTGTTTAACTCTAATTTTATTTTTAGATTATTTCACACCACAAATTAAAATGAGGAAATATAAAACTAAAACTTTACACAGGCCGATACTCGTTTATATTTTATGCATTTACTTTTTTATTAGTATTTAAAAACACTTCACTATTTTAAAACTGTGTTTTAGTTGTTTGAAAAAAGTTTTGCATAAAGTATTTTAACAAAGTTTTTGGTTCCTTAAATTATTTTTTTTTACTTTTTATTTAGATAAAATTTCACAACATGTTTAATGTTTAACATTTTTTTTCAATTAGTTTTTATTAATATAGATATAACAGAGTATCAATTTGGACTTGATACATGTTTAAATTAACGGAAAGTTTTGAGCTAAAATCCTTGTTCATCCAAGCGTTTAAGAGAAAACTTACAAGGTCAAGTGTTATATTAATAACTAATGTAAGTTAAGGGAGAAAAGAAAGAGAAACTAATAAATTTCTGTTGTAATGTTGAATAAGGTTAAGAAAGCTATATAAACCATCCACAGAGAGTGATGGGGCATTCTAACCACAGCCTGCTGCAGTAAACATGTTGTTCAAGAATAGATATTCATATTGTTTTGTGTAAAGTTTTTATTTAACAATGTGTTTTTATCATATATATGTTTATAAATTAAATTTTAAGCAGATAGTTAATTACCCTTTAATTCAAATATTCTCAAAGTATAATTGCTGGTAGATTTAATTCTTGTTTAAAAATGTTGGCCATATTTATAGTATTTTCAATAATTTTAGTTTTAAATTAAATTCAGTAAAATTTGGTGTTTTTATATATTTCTTAGTATTTGCAATTGTTATTTAATACAACATGTTCATTCATTGTCATGCCTAGTTTTGTAGAGAGTAGCCCAACTATTGTTTATATCAGCATTAAGTATAAAATGAGTGTAAATTTAATTATGGTTTTAAGTGTGGTTGTATACTACATTAGAACCCTTCATAAATAAAAAGAAATGTTTTAAAGTCAAAAAATATGTACTGAAACTTAATATTTCCAATAATTACAACAACTAGTTATGTTTTAACTAGATTTTACTGTTGGTATAAATTACCCACTTACAAGTACTTTTGATAAATTTCTAACCCCCTTTTTCGTAATTATGCGTATAGTACCAAATAAAACTATTTTTTTTTATAGTTTTTATGTCTTTTTATTTTAAAGGTGTAAACTAGTGTCACATACAGTATTGGAGAATTAGAGCTTGATTTTTAATATATGAGATTAAAGTTATTAGTTTTGTTTCTAGGCTAGTTGTTGTAAGTTTTTAAGGAACAAGCAAGTTGCAAATGACTTCAAATAAAAAGATAGGGTTAGGTATTCCCAAAGTGGGAAATAGAAAAAAAAATAGAGGGCCAAAAGTGGTCGTGAGATGTAAAGGGGACATAAGACCATAATTTGAAACCTACACTAGATATTCTTGAGTTTATAAAGAAGAGAAAAATAAGGTGATAAGCATATTTAAAGTTAGTTTTTTGAGAAGTCTTGTTAGACGGAGTAATTAATTTTTTTACTTTTTCATAAGGGGAACATAAAAAATATAAGAAACCCTGATAAAGAACCTAGATTTTTTATTAATATAAATAAGTAGAGATTTATTAATGCACTATTAATCTTATTATATTATATTATTATATTATGTCTCTTAAGCTACCTTATCTAGAATACCTTTTATAGATATTTTATTGTATAAATAACAATAGTTAATCTTAATAAATTAGTAATTAACAATTCATTAAATAAGTTAAAACTTATCTAATTTAGACTCCTACTTGTAGTAATTTTTCCTAAAGGATTGATGTGAAGTAAGGACAAAACAAAACAGTATGTTTTTGCAAAACAATTAAATGTTTAAAAAATTATTTGTAGAAGAATGTAATAAAAAGAATTTTAATTTGAATTGTAGCAACTGTATGTAACATACATCTTTTAGAAGTGAGAAATAAGAAAAATAAGTAAGTGCTTCATATGTAATAAAATGTTTAGTTATATACTTAAGTAATAACTAAACTAACTTTACTAAGTATTAGTAGTTTATTGAACGATAAAAATAAGTGCTTAAAGTGTTTAGTCTAATTAACTGGTATATAAAAAACCTTTTGGTAATCGAGTAATACACAATGGATACAGTTTAATGTTTTGTCTAGGACTGTTGTTACACCGTATTTACAAAAATTAAGGCTTCATTTAGTTCATTTAAATTTTCACACTTTATTTTATAAATGATATCGTATTATAGTTCTTCTAGAGCAGGATTTCCCGAACTTTTTTTATAAAAGATCCCTTAAATAAACAAAAAAAGCTATGGCCCCCTCCCACAAGGTTTCTTAAAAAACTATCATTAAAACGGCTTAGATCTTTTTTTACTATTCATCAACAGCTCCAGAATATCTAGTGTTAGTATCAAATTATGACCTTGTGGACCCCCTGTGCCCCATTTACGGTTCTTGGCCCACTTTCAGAAACCCTGTTCTAGAAACTAAACAGTTAGAAAAGAAAATTAACTTTTCAAAATTAGCTTTTTCCAACTAAGCAAATTAAATAATTTTGATTATATTTTTGTTGTATTCAATGTTAATTAAAGCTAAACAATTGTAAACTTTGCAAAATTACTGCAAAAAGTTTTACAATCTTACCCTTTTGTTAAACTTATTCTTTAACTTTTTATTTATTTTAAACTTACTTTTAAAATGTTTTTGACTATTTCATTTAACAAAGAACTAAACAAAGCTTTAACAAAGTTTCTAAATTCCACATTTTTAAATGATGTAACATATTTTATTAAGCAATTTTCTGAAACTGTTTAGTAAGTATACTATATAAAATGATATGGTCTCTTCAACAGCTACTAAAAGATTACAAAAAGAGTTTCTACAACTTCGAAAGAATCCTATACCTTATGTCAGAGACGTGAAGCCACTAGAAGACAATATACTTGAGTTTCATTTCTGTGTAAGTAGTGTTTAATTGTCATTTCAGTTATAATATTTAATGTTTTTAAAAACAAAATTGTTTAACTATGTTACTCTAAATTTTTCTTAATTAAAACAAGCTACTAAATATGTCTAACAGTGGAAAGAAAAGGGTTTTTTATAATCAGAAAATCAAACAAATTTTTATACATAGTTGGATAAATGTGACACTATGTTCGTTAAAATCCTGATTCGTTACTTTTCTGCATCTATTAGTTTAGAAATTGAATAACTTTAAATCACATAAGTTTTACGTCTTTTAGTTCGAAAGTTAACTAGCCGCAGCTCATCCAACTTAACCTTTAAAAAAGTATAGCGGAAATAATCAACTTGTATAATAACACTTTTATATGTTTTTTTATCGCCATATAGTCAATGTTCGCTTGCTAGCCTACTACATGTTTTTTAGTATAATGAAAAACTTTTATTATAAAGAAAATAGTAATGTATTTGTCTTATTATATGTTTTTTTTATAAAGTTTTTAAAATTCAGTATAGTAAAAATAGCTTAAAATTGCTATCTGATTTAGTAGTAAATTCTAAACAAAATTAATTTGACACAAAAAAATTTAAACGAAACAACGTTTTTTTCAAAACCATTTCAAAGAGATACACACTACTAATTCGTAGTTTATTTCAAATTGACACCGTTTCGACTTTTCCTAAGTCATTATCAAAAATAAAACTGTGCAAAACAACTATAAATTAGTGTTAAACGACTAGAAATATAAAATAGATTAAGTAATAAGACATATATATACAAACTGTTATATTAATAGTTTTATAAAAAGTTCTGGTCGATAGTGCTCGACAAACTAAATTGGAGCTAAATATTTATCTAATTATATAAAAACTACAATATATACAGCTGTTTCATACATGAAATATAAAGTTTTATGTACTCCTCAGTAAGCTTCAACTTATTATAATAGTAAACAGAAATTTAAATTTTGAAATTTTTTATAGTAATTGTGACGTAGTGATGATAAAATTTATTGTACAGTTAGCTGAGTTTAAAAATGATACGCTGTAGTTGTTAATTTATGCATTTTAGAAAAGTTTAGAAAGGTTATTTTAGAAAAATGTTTTAAGCTATTAGAAACTATTTTTTGACTGTTGGAAAAATGTTATAAAATTCTCGTATTTGCCGCATGAGTTTTATTTTGTTTTAATATTTAGTTGGTTCTAATCTTATTAAAAAATTAAAACTTATCAAAAATACTTTTTTTACAAAATTAAAACCAACCAAATTTTAAAACAAAATAAAATTTAAGCGTAAAGACAAGTATTTTATAACATTTTTCCAACAGTCAGAAAAATGTTTCTAATAGCTTCAAACATTTTTCAAAAATAACCTCTATAAACTTTCCTAAAATGCATAAATTAACAACTTCAGCGTATCATTTTAAGATTCAGCTAACTGTACAATAAACTGTATCATTACTACGTAAAAATTATTATAAAAGTTTCAAAATGTAAGTTTATGTTAACTATTATAGTAGCTTACTGAGGAGTACATGAAACTTTATGTTTCATGTATGAAACAGCTGTATAAATTATAGTTTTTATATAGTTAGATAAATATAAACTGTTATATATTAAAAACTACAAACTATAGTAAAATTACAAGCTTAACAATAATAGTTATGCACATAATCAGATATAAATGGTAAAAAAATATATATACAACTAATCAATAATTCTTTTTGTGTTGGAAATACCCAGTTTACTTAATTGTTTGTTTAAAATTGAATAATAATGGTTAGTAAAAATTTTGTTAAATAAAGTGTAGTAAACTTGTAGCTAATACTTAAAACTGTTTATAAAAAGACTCAAAGAACAAATTTGTTGTTTAATGTTTACTTATTGGTTGCTTTTTCTTCTAGAAATACAAACTGTTCTAATTATAAAATAATCTTTAAGTAAAATTGCTTGAAATGTAAATATATTTTAAATTTTAGTTTTTTGAAATGATATACCATAACAGGAAACGGAGAAGTTACGAATTCTGATCACATCAAACTTTACAAAACTTTAAAAATATTAAATTTAAATAGAATAAATGCACCAATTAACAAAATGTTGATAAAAAAGTTAACCCCTAACAACGCATGTATTCATTTTAATATCTTTAAGACGAAATATCCTTTGAATACTCGGACTTGCGTCTTGAATTAAATCGAAAGGTGGTTTTCTACCATAGTAAGTAAAAACAAGCGAGTTGAGTTTTGACCTCGTCAAGGAAATATTTTCAAGTTCGCAGCTGAACGTATCTTCCGAAGTTGAAGTTTTGAAAGCAGCTGACGCCTGGCTGAAGTACGACATCGACAAAAGATTAAAGTTTGCAATTTAGCTGATTAAAATGATCCGCCTGCCTTTGTTGCCAGTTGCAGCTGTGAAGGTGCTGTTGCAAGTGAGTTCCTTTTCAAGGTGTCCAGAATGTAAGAAGCACATAAACTATGTTCTTAAGGCACAAAAACGATACAAAATCTGCATCAATCGCCAAATTCGGTATTGCGACCAGCAGAACTTTGACTCGTTAGTTTGCGGCTGGAAAAGAATGAATTCAAACTCGAACTTGATGTACACGCTGAAAGGTAAAACCTTTCAGACAGCAACAGAAGTAGCAACGATGGTTGAAAGCAAAACATTTTGCTTGAGCGTCGTCATAGACGAAAACATCTACAGCTTGTCTGAGAGCTCCTAAAGTGTCTGCTCAATATTCACCAGAAAATGGAAAAATTTGGGAAAGCTGCCTAAAAAGCGCAAGGACTACTGCGCTTGTTCCTTTGTGAGCAGAGTCTTTGTTTTCGGAAGACTTGAAAGCAGACGCGCGACAAAATCGTGTCTTGTTTTCGATCCGACGTGCAAAAAGTGGAATTCGATAGCAAAAACGCGGGAAGAAAGGCTCGACTCTGCCTGCGCGGTTTTCGCGGGAAAAGTTGTAGTTTCAGGGGGATGCGTCGACATCGGCAACCAGATTTACTGGTTCTCAACTAACACGGTGGAAGCTTACGACGGTTTCACCAACAGGTGGTCGCGAATGCCCGACATCCTGGAAGGAAGATGCAGTCACGCCTCAGTGAGCGTCGGCAACAAGTTGTACATGGTGGGAGGCGACAATGTCAACTGCGAGGTTTACGATTACTACACCGACAAGTTCGTCATGATCAAGCTGCCGCAAACTGTTTATGACGCGCACGACCTTCTGGATCAGTGCGTGGCGGTGGGAATTAAACTTTAACTTTTAAACGGAAGGACTAAGAAGGCTGCCGTCTTTGACATGGATGAAAAAGAATTGTCGGTGGTGGAACAGTTTGGCAGTGAAAATTATTTCGGATTTAGTTATGTTAGATTTCCGTAAAACTATTAAAAATAAGTTCTAAGATAAGTTTTAAATTAGTTTTGTGTAATATAGTGTTTTTTTAGAAATTAAATGGATTAAACTTTCTATTATTTGAAAAAAAAGTGTTTTGTTTACTTTTGTATAATTATTTTCACTTATTAAACGTAGTTTTGGTTTATCGGTATTAAAATTTGTAATTTAATTATTTATTTAGTACAAAACTTTTGTTTCATACAGACCCTGTAAGATCTAAAACATTTTGTAAATATATATTAATTACTAAATTAAAATAAAAAGACTAACTTAAGAAATAATTTGTAAAAATATTTCCATAACTATCAATTTATTAACAAGTTTAAGATTCAAAATCAAAGAAAAATTCTATTTTTATATAGAAAACAACTAAAATAACAGTGGTATCATTTAAAGAAAAGCGCAAACTAAATTACCAATATCTCGGCCTGCAAACAACTTATAATTTTTTGTGTTGATTTCAATTTTATATATGCAAAAGTTTACAGTTTTTTACAAAAATTAACAACTGTCTTTTTTTTTTTTGGTTTTGTTTTTAACATTATTTCAACTGTTTACAATTTAAAATAGAGTTGAACTATAAGTGTGAAGTTTAGAAATAATAAGTCTGACGGTAATGCAAGGTTAGAACAAGCACCTTAACAAAGTTTTACGCATTCAGAATTGATGTTGATAAAAGTATCTCAGATGTAACTTTTAGGTAAATAGAAAAATAAAACTTTTTCTATAAGGAATTATATTTATTTTAGCACGGATACTTCAGATTTCTACCGAAACTAATAACTTTAAAAACATATAGTATGAACAAGTAGTTACTTTTTTATTGTTCTTAAAAATCATGTCCATTAATCTTGAACATGTTTTTAAGTTTATAAATTACTCTATCATATGAATTTTATGCTAATTTGATTTTAGTATGAGAAAACCTAACTGCTAAAATCAAACAATAAAGTCTAACTAAAATAATGATCTTAATCGTATATATAGGTTATAAAAGTTGTCGAATTTAAAAACAGTACAACTGTTTCATACAAGCTATTGCTTGTAATCTTCAGTTGTTATATTTCGAATTAAATTAAATGAGATTTAAAAAACAAAAAGTATATAAAAACCAAAAATTATAACACCTAACTAAAAATTTAAAACTAGGACGATTTTAAATAGGAGCACAGAGCTGCAAGCTCTGTTTTCACATAAAATATCTATTCTCTGCTGGAACATCAGGCAGTAGCTATTTTTTGTTGTATATTACTAAGTTGCGTATTGTGCAAATTTTTGTTTCTGTGTAAGATTGGATAGTTTTTGGGAAAATTAGAATGAGATAATCCATCATTCTAATTTGCTCATCTTTGCAAAAGCTATACAATCATATACTTTAATTTAAAACTGACCTGTTTAAAATAATTTATTTCTAAAAAAAAATATTTTTTAGTAACATCTTACCTAACTTTATTTCTAACTGTTCAAAGGTACTTAGTAATTTTTGTTGGAAAATATTATTATTAACTTTAAACTAAATAATAACAAATAAATAATGTTCTGTTATATAATAGACTTTATACTTCGTCTTTTAAACTGCTGTTTCCACTATATACATCCATTTCATATCTAACTTAAAAGGACAGTTTTGTAAATGTTTGGTAACAAAGCAACGAAAAATAAAGTGTGGTGTAAAGAAGTGATTATTTTCATATTACTAATAAAAAAAACTGTATCTGGTGTTTACCTTTTTTGATGAATTTTTTCTTACCAAAGTTAAAGTTTTTAGTTTCTATGGCAATAAAACTGTATAAAAAGTTAAAAATATTTTATCGATGTCTTTCACAAGCAGAGATTTGGTTTAGATAAAGTTGACTCGGTAGTTAGACTTCGAAGAATAGAACATTTTATAAATACATATTGTTTTGTTAAACTTCTTAACTAAATAAAAATATTAGAATTTAAATGTAGTCAACTTAGAGTATACGAGTACCACTTAGTACGATTTATCACTATAAATTTGGTTAAATTATATATATATTCATACTTAGACATTTAAATTTTAGATGCGCAGCTGTTTTAGTCCCCAGGTTAGTCTTGCTAAAATTGTTTAATATATTTTGGATTACTACCAAAAGTCTTAGCAGGTCATGTATTAAAAAAAACTGTTCTAAAACAATTATAAATATTAATGGAAGTACCTAAATAAAATAAGCTAAAGTTAACAATAGGTTTGAACATACAGATTCGATCATCAGACAACAACTTTCGGTAAACTGAGGCCAGCTTCCTCTTTATTAGGACTTATCAGTCAGTCACAATCAAAAAACTCAAAGTCATCGAGCCACAAGTAGTTTTTTTTTTATGATGTTTTGCAATTTCTTTGAAAAGTTTTCAGTGAAAACATATCATTATTAACGTTTCAAGAAACTAAACGTTTACATAAAGCCCATCTATACTTTCAAGGCTAGCAACTTTAATTTTACCGGAAGCATTTCTTAAAAAGTTTTAAAAAGCTGACGTACTGAATGTATTCAATATAAAAAACATTATTTATTTCAAAAAAACATGGAAGTAAAAGTGTTTTAAAAAATATTATAACCTTATTTTTTAAAATTTTAAAACTTTATTTGCGTTAAGTGTTAAGATATAAGAAATGAACTCAGCTGTAAAATTTTAAAGATTTTTTGTTTAAAAAAGATTTAAAATATTCTCGTTTAACGATATTTTTTAAATTTTAAATAGCATTCAGTTCTTTTAATATGACAAAGTTTGCAAATAGCAACGTAATGACGTATAAACAATGTTGATTTGTAATAAGAAATACTTCACGTGTTTATTAGTTAAGAGTTGTAGTTATTTAACTAACAACTTCACTGTGCATCACTTCTTTAACTTTTTAAGCACTAAAAACTTTTCTCAATTATGCGTTATACTGTTTAGTAAATAAAGCTATCAGATACTAGTACTTATTGATGTGTATTAAATAAAAAAAAAACGATAAAAAACGTTGACCCTAGGGTCTGGTGTTGGAAAAAAAATCCTTTCGAGTCGTACACCACCTGTATACCTTCTAACTACCTGTACAGGACAATATTCTTGTTCTTTTATGTAAAACTGTTTTAAAATATATAACTGTTATTATTCAGAAAACCAATATAATTGTTTTATTTTTCAAGGCGCAATGTATAAACAGTTTTGTTTCACATATAAATAAAAGTTTCTTTTAAAAAGGTGCGTTCGTTTAGATAATAAAGTATGTTATTTTGTGCACTATTGCAGATATTATAGTTCATACATATAGTGTAAAATGAATCAGCAGCGTTTCATGTTTTGGAAAACTTATACAGGTTATACAGGTAAGCAAAACCTAATATATATTACAATTACAAGTTTTTATGTTTAAAATTAGGTTTTATTTTGTTTGATACACTGCAATGCAATACATTATCTTAGAACTAAATTGGTTATACATAAAGTTTTTGTTCTTGGTACTGTTAGTATTTTCAAAAACTAAAAAATGTGTTAATGATAAAATAATTTAACAATTTATTTATTTTATTTATTTAACAGTACATCTGACTATAAGAGTTGTGTATAAATTTAGTGGCTAAATAAAATTATAACTTGTATTGATAATAACATTTGTCTACAACAATATTTCAATATTTTCATAGTAAGTTGACTTGCATAGTAAACTAAAGAAAAGGTTCTGTGCTCCGCAAGCTGTATTACTTAACATACTTACTTAAATACAGTGTATTGAAGTAATACTTATAAAAAATATATTACAAATTTGTTGAAAACTTTTTATAAACATATTATGAAGAAAACAATCTCATAAAATATATACTCTGTCTTTATGTTTTTGGTATACTTTTCCAAAGTTCTGTCTAATTTGTGTTGTACTGGGAAAAAAATATTCTGTCATTTAAGTTAGTTCATTAAAGCTCTAATAGTATTTACGGTTATAACTTTTTATAACTCAGAAAATGTTTATCAGTTATTATATTAAAGTTTGTTACGCATGTTGTTTGGTCAGGTCTTAGGTCTTTGGACCAAACTTTTTGAGCGTATTCTTTAGTAATTCAAAATTGAAATTAATGATAGTTTTTGAATTTGTTTATAAATAAAAAAGCATATTTCATTTAAGACAAAATAGTTACTTTTTTTACTTGAGCTTCTTATCTTTGTAAAGATATTTAACTATAGATATAGATACTATACAGTTGTTTAATAGTAAATTACTTTATAAACTACTTTAAATTAGTTTTACATGACACCAATTACAGTACTACATTAAAAGCTCTAAAATAAGATTCATTTAGAAGTTCTGTCATATACTTTTATATTTAAGAATTTTAAGTTATATATGTCTGTGGTATTCCTATAATAACAAAACTTGAAAGATCAAAGTTGTATTGATGACACTTATAAAGTTTAAAACAGCAGAGGCAAAGTTTTAAAAGTGTATGAAGTTAAATTCATTCATTTCAATAAATTTATAAATACAATAGCTTTAGAAGTTAATTATACTTTTAACTTTCTATTTGTAATCTCGAATTAGAATTAAAATAAAGTTATGTATTTTTGACGAAATTACTGCTTAAATCTTACCTTAATATAGTTTTTTTTAAAGATTAAAACTTCTGAAACTAGAACACTATTGTACTAAAACTACAATTAAAACCACATTAATAAGTAAAAAATCTTGGTTTTAATAAATTCGAATTGCTACATGTTCATCTTCTAAATTGTAATTAGGAGCTTTGTCTAATTAAGTTGTATATATACTTCTGATTTTTATAACATTTATTTTGTAATTTTAATGTCAAGTTTTGTTTCAACTATCAAGCATAGTCATATATAGTGAATCGCTACGTAATTACTTGGGTATTGCACGTTAACTTAAAGGAAAAAAAAACATTTATTTGATATTCAGAACTCTTTGTCCTTTCAATTCTTTAACCCTGCTAATACAGTATTATTATTATATAGGACTCATACAATGTTAGACTCAGACTATTAGTATTTATCTAGATATTATATCCTAATAAGACAGTTAGAAAAATAACTAGAGAAACTTTTTGTAAATATTGTTTAATTTGTTTACATTTTGGTATACATTAAACTAACTAAACAAAACTTTTGTAATGGATAATTAAAATAACTAAAATCATTAATTTTTTCTTTTATGATTTTAACTTTTGATTACATCATTGTATATTAATTATAATATGTTGTTTTGACTAATACTTTTTCTATTTTAAATTAATCTTTTTTGTTCATATGTTGACCCATTAGGACCCCTATGGTCTACGCAACCAGGCAACACAGGTTGTAAGATTTAATATTAAGGTGTCACTAAATAAATTTTAAGAAACTTTCAGTAGCTTAACTCAGCTTAAAATGTTTTTTGCAAGTGTTAGCCAACCATTCTATTAAAATACTCGTTTTTAGTAACTAGTTCGTTGTTTCAGAAAATTATTAACTTTTCTAACGCAAAAAATAAACAGAGATTAAAATTGTAAATACTTATTTAGAACAAATTGTGTCTGGTAAAGTTAAGCAATTAATAAAATATTTAAATATAAATTACTATTTAATAATATAATAATGTATAACTCTTGAAACGTTTTAAGAATAGTTAATTATCTTACTTTACCACTACCGTCAAAAGAAGTTTTAAACATTTATTGTTAGTAAACGTTACCAAAAAGTTTAAATTGTGTGTATACTTTGAAAACAAGCTATCATGTAAACTAGGTTATAACTAGGTTTAAAATTTTAAGTTGTTTTATTCTAAGCGAGTAAATATGTGTAATTTAGAAAAAGGTCCCAGTGAAAGTGAAAAACAACAACACAGTAAATTAAAAATAAAAATTTTGTTTTTTATAAAGTTGAAATCCTTTAAAAACAAGTCATCAAAGACGGATGATGAGAATTTAACCCATATGTTCACTTTGCTTAGAAGACTTAGTTAAGGATCGTTTCTTAAACAATTACCTAGTGCAATAAAAGTTGCCTTTATGGCTCCTCCTGTAATGAAACTCTTGCTTTATATTAGCACCAATAAAAAAATCAAAATTATGGACTGGATTTTTCCGACAGTAATTAAAGAGAAATTCAATATTATAAAAAAGTTACATAACACTTTAAAAAAAATTGGACAAAATTCCAAACTATTATTACTGAAAATTTAAAAAACTGTCTTCAAATAACGTCGTTAAGAACAGCAAAGAAAAAAATATGGGTACGAACTTTTTGGTTAATTCTTGACAAAGCTAGTTTTCAAAGTTATAAAACGCGTAAAGTAGTTTATCGAAATATTGTGGTGATTTCTTATGAAAAGTTAGATGTTCTTCTTTTTTTTTTTCGTCTACTCCCCAGTCCATATATACTATTTAATATTTACTAATCTTTTTTCATCTTAAAACATTATTTAGGTCACGTTTACATTTTAAACGTATGAATTTAATTTAAACTTTTAATGCTTTTTTTTGAGCTCCATAATGACTTAGACATAAAAATTCGTTTAGTAATTTTATTACATAGCTACGATCTATAGACTATATGAAATGTTAGACTTTTTAGAAACAATCACAGAAGTCTCAGCGAAAAATTAAAAAAAATAATTAAATATATTTATTTTGATTATCTTGGTAGGCGTGGCGTGACTGCACTTTTTTTATTTGTAGACTTGTTTTGGTATTTTGATATACCTGAAGATCTCTTTTTCCAAAAGTTTATATTTTAAAATTGCAAAAGAGAACTGTTAAGTTTGTTTATTCTATAATTTAACTATATTAAACATGTTTTAGCGCTAGCTAGCATTTTTACAATAAATTATTTGTTTTCTGAAATTAACGATCAATTAAAAATATTAAACTAAAAATTGCATGCTTTTTATTTTTATAAAAATATCTTTTCTAGAAATGCAGTTGTAACATACTAAATTTGTTAACAAATAATTATATTTGAATTTATGTCTAAAACTTTTTAATGTAAAACAAGAAAACTAAATATTGTAGCGGAAGTATAGTAGTTTTGTGCCAAGTTAATTAAATTAAAAGTAAAACAGTTATCTAAGATGCAATATCGATTTTACAAATATTTCCGTTACAAACAAAACTAAAACTATGAATCTCTCTAATAGTTGATGGTGCTAATTTTTGAGTTCAAGTGAGAAAACAAAAAAAAACTTTTAACATAAATTATTTCATACTACGTCAATTACAAAAAAACATTCTCTGGCCAAATATTATGAATCTAAAGAAGACTTTTTAGTAATGTTTGAAAACAACACTTAACAATAATAAAAAAATATTAAACCAATACAGTATTTTAAGTTGTATATTTAAATAGTTTTTACTAGTTTGTTTGAAAAAAATGTTTTAATACTGCATATGTTTTAAAATTTTACTTGTTGATAGTTGTTGTGTAGCTTAAATTTTATAACTGAAATATTTTGTTTTTTGAAATTTTTATATCGCTGAG
>NW_028140597.1:0-21823 GCF_965202585.1 Thalia democratica | reverse complement strand
GAGTTCTAGTACATACTGAAATGTTTAAACAAATATATCGATTAGGATTGTATGCTTGAAGACTTGTATGCCTCTCTATATACTTGTATATAAATGCATTTAACAGGTTTTTGAGCGCGATTTTGTTAGCTAAATAAGGTTTATACAACATTAAAAATATATATATAATTACAAGTTGTAATATGAGTAAATTTTGTTACAAATATCAAGTTACTTGTGCTTTTCCAAGTATAAATAGTTTGAAAAGAAAAGAAAGCTAGCGGTATAAATAAGCTAAACTAAAGATTTCAGCTTACAAATCAATTAAGTTTAAAATTGCAAACATATACATAACGTTTTGTTTAGAAATAAAATTCATTAGAAATGTATTTTGAAACGAGGTAATTTTCAAAGTGACGTAATAATACTATGTACAAAAAACATTTCAAATGTTTTTGTAAAGGACAAACTTTTTTATCTATTCAACTGTATGTAATTCTTTGAAATTTCACCAACTTTAACCTACTAGAATAAAGCTATCGGCAGCCTTTATGAGAATTTAGTTTAGTTTTTAAAAAAGTTCTTTGCGGACGCATTATATCAAAAATGTTTACTTAAAAGATGACTAAGAAGTTTATAGAAATGAAAACTTATAACAAAACAACATGATCCAGGCAGCAGTTCATTTAAAAGTAATAACAAAACATTAAAGTAATGAACTCACTTGACCTTAATAGTTTTTACTTAAAAATTACACTGATGCAACAACTTTGGTTAGAAGCTAGCCGACTTTACTTAAGTTTTACTAACTATGAGTCTTATTTTTAGTATCCTGAAGATATGCATGTTGTTTGTAATTATTTATAATCAATAAAAACCTAATTTGGGAAATACTTTTATATAAAAATTAACAATAGCTTTAGAATTTCTAATAAAAACCTTGTTAACAATTGCTAAAAATTAATTTCAAACTTATAATAAGTGTTTATGTAACTCAATATATTTTTTATTTACTTAATATTGAACAATGTAAAGAATTAAAATTTTAAAGTTATGTTAGTTGACAAGTGCTTTGTTTATATCTAAACAACTTTATAACAAAGTTTCAACAAAAGTAATATTAATTTATGTCTCACGGTGAAAGTTTTAATTTAGAATAAGTTGAAAAATATTTTAACACCTTATGATACTTGTTATATTTACCTAATACTAGCTTACGTATTATTTAATTAATGTAAAATTGTAAACGTTTTCCAATTGCTTAAACTAACGATATAGAAAAATTTACCTCAACTTAATAATAACTCGTTTAATATCTGATTTAAACTTTTTATTAGAAAACACATTGAAGTAAATATTTAAGGTTTCAAAGCATTGATTTTGTAGTATAATAAAAAGATAAAATTAACGTTTTTGTTTGTTTGATATAAATTGAACATATTTTATGTAAAATTTGTTTACTAAAATATATTGTTTTTATATGAACTTACTAGACGGTAATAAAAATTTAATACGTAATGAATACATTTTTTAATTAAGAAATGTCTAGAAAATGGTAACGTTAGCAAATTCTTCCAACAGGTCAGAAATTTTATATTAAACGTATGAACTACAGAATCATTGTTCAAGTAAATCTTGAACCCTGAACAAATTGAAAAATTCATTGTAGCTGTCTATGAAAGTGTCAAGTCCGTTTTTATGCTATTAAACTTTTATTTCTATTGATTTCAGTAGTTTTATTAGTGTCGTAGATCTTAATCGCTATTTTCTGTAATAATCTAAATATAACAATTTTGTGGATAGGATACTTTAGTTTCAGATACCACTTGTAATACTTATACAAGGTTATTTTAACTGGATCTAACAATCTGTATTTTACTTTTAGTTGATGGTATAACTTAAATTAGATTGCTAAATTTTTTAATATTTGTCTAAGCCGTTAATCAGTTGTTTAAAAATTGCAAAGCGAATTAAGCATTGCTGAATGAGAAACATAACTAATTTTTTATTTTAATCGAAAATTCAGTGTTAAGATGAGTTAGTAAAATTATGCATCTGTCCAATTTTCATTCATTTATCAGGTTATTTTATAACATAACTAAATTTAAACAATCAAAAAAAGAATTAAAGTACATAAAAATATTAAAAATAGTTAAACTGTGTACGAACAAACAATTTATTATTAAGTTTTTAGCTTTTATTTTAATTTTTCCGTAATTTCAAAGTTTCGCTTTATTAAAAAAAAATGCTTCAAAAGCATTTAAACTTTAAGACTTTAACGACAGTTTTCATAATCATTTTTATTTTGTTATAAGTTTAATATTATATACATTTTTAAAGATTTTAAGTAAAACTGTTGCCCGCAAAGAACTTGTTTAGAAAAACTGAACTATTACCTATAAAAGGCCGCCGACTATGTATTCCAGTATTCTAAAGTTAGTGAAATAACAAGTAATTACAGTTGAATTGATAAAAAAAGTATTGTGCTTAGTTTAGCCACCGTTGTGCATGAAGCACGACATGTATTAAGACTCTGTATTATTAGTAGTATTTCTAGTAAGACCTATTTTGTGTTTAAGATTGTGTCTTTTAGACACTCTAAGAACATTATAAAGACATTTTAATTTGTAGAATTTGGTGTTTACTTGTTGTGTTTATATTCGCAGTTTTATTCTACTGATTAATTGGCTGCTTTATCATTTCTACTTCCTAATTGTTACATTAACCTTACGTTTTCAATAAACTCATTTCATAAAAGAAGTTATCTATATTAACTTTATTACATACTTATTAAATACTAAGTTAAAGCTAATGAGTAAGGTAAATTCAGTAATAACCTTAAGAGCTAAACGCGCTAAGCGTTTAGCACAAAAAATGGGACTTTCCCCAATTAAAGGTAGTTCCTACCACAGGCCCTTGAGGACTACATTCTGACCTTTCAAATGTTTATTTATAGACATGTTTATATGTTAGACAAATTTTTAATTTTGTACTTATGTTAATGAATAAATTAAGTTTATGTTCCAAATTAACTTGTATTAGTTGTCCTATTTATTTTAAAAGTCGAAATTAAGAAAAATAAAGTACATTAAACCTTAAATCAAGTACATTCGTTAAGCATTCAATTACATTATAAATATATTTTAACTACCTTTCTTTAGTATATAGACTACAAAACTAAAACAAAAAACAAAATGAAGACATTTTGTTCCTCTACTTTTTTTAAATTAATAAACTGTTAGTTTACTCCAGTTTTATAAGAATAATTGAAACTTATCTTAACTTGGTCATGATTTAGTTCATACTAAAATGCAATAGAAGCTACTATTTTAATTAATGAAATAGAATTGTCTAATTATAGTTAAACTATTCGTAATGTTTTGATTTAAACATATAGCATGTTTTAAATAAATTGTTATAACTTTTGAAACTAAAGTAGTTAATAAATTTTCAAAGTACTTTAATTTTCATGAAAGTTTTCTTTTACTAACAACTTGAATAAAACATTCTTCCAAGAATTAATTAATGTAATTAGCACACATAATAATAAAATTTAAAGGTAACTTGATTTACAGTATACTACCGCTTAATTACGCACTTTTTTTGGTACGCATCACGCCTTAAGTACGCACTTATCCAGAAAGACAAAGTAAAGGATGTTATACTAGAACTTCAAGAAATTCCAGTTTTTTTGCCTAAATTTTTAATCATCAAGTTGTTCCAGATTTTTTTATGTTTCCAGGTAGAATTGCCAACCTGCTAAGTTAGCCTGATACTTTCACAACTTTTAAACTAGGGTGATTAATCCTGAGTAGGCCAAGTGGCCTGAGATTGTGACAGTCCTGTTATTAAGTGTTAACAAACTAAATACTTATGTAGTGGTTGCAGAAAAGTAAAAAGAATAATGATATTTGAGCTGTAATGCTATAAAATAAATAAATCTAGATGACTAAGTTAAAAAAATCTACATATACAAAATAGTTAAGTCATAATTTAATTTAAATGTACATACAATGATGTTTTGAAAATGTTTGGTAAACGTAAAGTAGTTTAATGCTTTCCCTCTAACAAAAAAAAGTGTAGCTTAATATTTTTTTTTTAAATCATTGACTGACATTGACTTCATATATTAAATGTATGTATTAATTATGTAGAAGCTTTTTATAGAAAAAATAAATCATTTTAAAATCTTTTATAAAACTTGCAAATTAGAATTATGTTTACAAATTAAACATATCAAATAAATAACAATTATTTATTTGGCTGAAATATTTGGTGGCTAGTTGTAAGAAAGAAAACAAACAACTAAATTTCATACTATACTATATCATAAAAAGGACGCACTACCCGTGCTAAGTACGCACTTTTTGGTCGGGTTCAATTTGCGTACTTAAGCGGTAGTGTACTGTACTAATATAGAAGCTACCTAAATTGTCACTAGATAGAACATTAGCAGTTAACTTTTAAAACTTGAATAAGATTTCGAGAAACATTGATACAACGTAAGATTATATATACATATAGTAAACTAATTTATCTGTTTGTATTTTATTTTCCTTTATTTTACTTAACTGTTTATTAACTAAATTTTACATTGAAATATTCTTTAAACCAAATTAAAGTAAATATATAAATTAGAGAAAAGCAATATAAATATTAAATAAGTTGTTTAGTTTTTTTCTGTTTAGCTAATAAGTAACTTAATGCAGTTAAAATAGTTTTAATGTCTAAACAAACAACAAATAATTACAATAATGATGAAATTTAATCTTAATAGACCGTTATCTAAATCCAAAACCATAATTAGGTTGAATCTGTTTTGGTTAAAAATTTTTTCGGCAGAAAAGTTTCAACTAAGCTAAAATTTTCTAAAAAATTAAATAGTTCGGTTATTTATGCAATCTTTGAAGTAACAAACTTAAGTGAAACAATTATAAACACTCAAGGCAGCAAAGAGCTAACAGATAAAACTAATTATTCAAAAACAACTTTTGCGTAGTAGCTGTATTTAGTCACAAAAATTGAAAAATTTTCACTAGAGGGAGCAAAGAGTACTGAAACTTACTAATATGTTTTAAAGTTTTCTTTATATTTTTTTTTCTTTGCGCATCGTCTACACGAAAAACTGAAACATAAAGAAATTTGCGGTTAACCAAATAATTTTATTTTAAATTAAATAAATATGATTCTATTTAATTAGATATGGTTTAAAAAATATCATATTTAAAACTGATATGTTTATTTGTAGTCCTGAAAGGCATGTGGTAAATACAACCTTTAATTGGGGGAAGTCCCCTTTTTTAGCTTTAAGCGTTTAGCTCATAAGACTTTTACTGAATTCATCTTACTCATTAGCTTTAACTTAATAATTAATAAGTATGTAATAAACTTATTATAAATAATTTCTTTAATGAAGTGAATTTATTGAATATGTGATTTTAATGTAAATTAAAGTAGAAGTGATAAGCAGCCAATGTATTAGTAGAATAAAACTGCGAATATAAACACAACAAGTAAACACCAAATTCTACAAATTAAATTGTTTAAAAATGTCCTTAAAGTGTCTAAATGTCATAACTTTAAATACAAAATAGGTCTTACTAAAAATACTTTTAATAATACAGAGTCTTAATATATGTCGTGCTTCATTCACAACGATGGCTAAACTAAGCACAATATAATACGATAATGAAAATAAACACCAAGATCTTATAAAATGAAAATAATAAAAAAGTTCTCATATGAAATTCGTATGCCTCTCGCACGGTCTTGCAGCTTAACTGAGCGCAATAACAAACATTGTTAAAGTTTTGCTGTGTTTGATTTGATAAAAAATCGTTTAACGATCCCTGGCGGTCATTTAAAAAAGAACAAAATACATATTGTGTTGCAAATTAATTTTTTGTTTGTTTATATTTGAAAAACACGTAAGTTATAAGTAACAAAACTTATATTCTTTTAAAAAGAAACGTTAAGTTTTTGTACTATACTTTAACAATTTAGTTATTTATGTTATTAAATAAAAAAAAAAACTTGATTTTTTTGACGTTTAATTACATAAATATTATTCAGTTATAATATTAATGATTGCTTTTGTATTTAAAAAATTAATTAAATATGTCTAATAGAAATACTAAACAAAATATTATTCTAACTACTTTTAAATCTAATAAACTTTATATACTAATGTCTTTTCTTAAAAAGCATAAAGAAGTTTTGTTTAAAAAAATAAAAAATTATGAAAAAAAACCTTTAAAATAATTAAACTATTTAGTATCATAAAATTAAAAACTTTAACAAAAAAAGTGATATTAATAGGATAAAAGCAGTATAAACTATAAATAACACATTTTATGGTTCAGTTTTTGAGTTAATTATAAATTTAATACATTTAAAGTAATTCTAATGAGTTAACGAGCAAAAGGTATTTAAAATAGTAATAAAAGTTAAGACTTAGTAAATCAGAATCTTAAAAAAAAAAAATAACTAGTTTCAAGCAGTTCCGGTAAAAAAAGCTTGGCGCTAAATAGTTTCAACTTAACTGAAATAACTAAAGAAACTTTAGTAGTTCGGTTATTTATGCAGTTTTTTAAGTTACGAACCGAAACGAAATGGTCAAAAACAATTCTAGCAAATCCGTGCTAAACTTAAGTTTATTATTGAAAAGGAAAGTTTTTCGTAGTTTATAAATTTTTGAATTCTTGTTTTGTTGTTAAACTTGTAAAACTTTCACTAGAGTGAGTATAGAGCTTTAAAAATCAAACTAAACAAAATTAAATATTTATGTTACTTATGCAGTTTTTGAAGTTACAAACTTAAGATAGCTGGTAAATTTGATAAACACTTAAACAAGCAACGTTCTAACAAAAGAAACTAGCTTTAAAAAAAATCGTAGTAGTTTTAAAAATAAAAAAACTTTAAAAATTTTTAATTCTGTTTCAAAAACTGTTAAGTTATTACTACTCGGAATAAAGAGTTTTAATACATACTGAAATGTTTAAACAAATATATCAAGTATTATTGTATGCTTGAATACTTGTATGCCTCTTAATATACTTGTATATAAATGCATTGAAGAGCTGCTTTATCGCGATATTGTATGCTAAATAAAGTTTATATAACATAAAAACAGAATATTTGTTTATAAATTGTAATAAAAGTATACATTTAAACTTAAATAAAGTTACTTGTGCTTTCACAAGTATAAATAGCTTAAAAATAAATGAAAATTAGCGGTATAAGTAAGCTAAATTTAAGATTTAGAGTTAAAAATTGTATAAGTACATAAACGTGTACATAACATTTTGTTTAAAAATAAAGTTCATCAAAATTGTATCTAAACTGTGACAATTTTCAAAATGTCGTATTATTTATATGAACAAAAAATGTTACAAATCTTTCTGTAAAAAACAAACTTTTTATCTATTTAGATGTCTGTGTATAATTGTTTTTTTTTTCATTAACTTTAGAATACTATAAAAAAGTGATTGGCTGCCTTTTATGAGAATTTAGTTTAGTTTTTCTTTAAAAGTTTTTTGCCGGACACATTATTTTAAAATTGATTACTTGGAAGATGATTATAGAAAATAAAACTTATAACAAAATAACATGGTGAAGGCAGCTGTTTACGTAAAAGTAAAAACAAAAATAACGAAAAATATTGAACTCACTTGAACTTAATATTTTTTTGTTCAAGATCACACTGCCGCAAAAAAATTGAGCTAGCCGGCCTTACACAAGTTTTACTAACTATGGCTATTATTTTTAGTATCCTAAAGATAGGCATGTTTTTTGAATTTATTTTAAATAAAAAATAAAACTAACTAAAGTTGTTTCCAAAATTAGGTTTAACTTTAAAATTATAATAAACAACAGCTTCAGAGTTTATAATAAATAGCTTGTTAACAAACACTTATACTTATATTTGAATAGTTGGAGTGAATTATAAACTGATAATAAACAGTTATAAATCTTAACTTAATTTTTTGTTTATTTTAATTGAATTATGTAAAAAACTAAACTGTTAAAGGAATGTAAGTTGACAAATACTTTGTTTATTTTTAAATATCCTAATACCAAAGTTACGATAAAACTAACTTTAATTTTTCTGTCTTGGTGAGAGATTTATCATTTTAAATAAGCTAATAAGTTGAAAACTTTTAAATACACCTAATTTTAATACTTGTTCTATTTACCTAATATTAGTTAATGTAATATTTGATTAATATAATATTGTGTTTATTTTTCAATTGCCAAAAATAACAACATAGAAAAATTAACCTCAAGACTAATACGGCCCTGGTAGATGAATTATGAGTTACATCTAGTTAAAAAAAACTATTTTTGCCAGTTTAAACAACTGTCTATTATTACACAAAATAGTTTATATACTGATCGTGTAAAACTATTAGTAAATTATTATGACTACATTTTAATCTTATAGTTAGTTTATGATTTACAAGTATTAAAAGTTTTTAGTAAAACTTATTATATTAAATCATTACAGCGGTCAAACGCATGCGAGTTATGATGTTGCTAGACATTTGCCTCATAATTATTCATTGTTTTAAAATTTGCTTATTTTCTCTTTTATATAACAATATTTTTTCTAAAAATTATTGTTAATTATTGTTTTGCTTCAAAAGATCTAAATCAAATTTTGTATTTCTATTCATAAACTATAAAACAACATTTTTTTTTAATAATTTTAAAATAGTATTTTGCAAAAAAAAACTTCTTATACTTTTTTTTTTATTAAATTTATAGATTTTAAAATTTTAAGAAGAAATTAATACCGATAAAATTTATTTGAATTTATTATTTAGAGGTAATTTCTGAGTCCCAAAATAACAACTGGCAAACATCATTATTTATATTTTGTATTATCTGATATTTAGTCAATGAACTGCAAGCAGTAAAAGTCTTTAGAGAATTTTACACGTTACGTCATTACTGCGCTCAAACGCATGTGAGTTATGATGCTGCAAGCAATTTATTTGCGGAATAAAATGGTGCCATTAGTTGCAAGATAATGCTTTCTTACACTTTATTTAACATTCACTGTTTTATAAACTATTACTTGATGCCAAAATCAAAAATTTGTTGCCGAACAGAATCATCGTTCAAGAAAACTTGAACCCTGAACAAATTGAAAAATTCTTTGTAGCTTTCTATGAAAGCGTAAAGTATATTTTTATGTTATTAAACTTTTATTTCTATTATTTTCAATAGTTTTATCGCTTTCGTAGATCTTAAATGCTATTTTCTGTAATAATATAAATATAACAATTTTGTGGATAGGAAATTTTAGTTTCTAAATACCAATTGTAATACAAACACATAACACATGAGTTTAATTGGATCTAATCAAATGTATTTTACTTTTAGTACATCATATAAATAAATTGCTAATTATTATCATTTGTCTAAGCCGTTAACCAGTTATTTTAAAATACTGCAAAGCGAAGTAAGCTGAATGAGAAGCATAAATAATCTTTTATTTAATCGAAAATTCAGTGTTAATGTGAGTTAGTAAAATTATGCATCTGTCCAATTCTTATTAATTTATCAGGCTATTTTATTACATAACTAAATTTAAACAAACAAAAAAAGAATTAAAGTACATAAAAATATTAAAAATAGTTAAACTGTGTACTAACAAACAATTTATTATTGACTTTTTAGCTTTTGATTAGTTTAATTTTTCCATAATTTTAAAGTTAAGCTTTATTAAAAAAAAATTACTTCAAAAGCATGCAAATTTTAAGACTTTAATTATAGTTTTCATAATAATTTTTATTTTGTTATAAGTTTAATCTTATAAACAGGTTTTAGATTTTAATCAAAACGTTTCAAGTTGCTGTTGCGCGCAAACAGTTTGTTTAGAAAAACTGAACTGTTCTCTATAAAGGGCCGCCGACTATGTATTCTAGTATTCTAAAGTTGGTAAACAACTAATACCAAATAACAAGTAATAACAGTTAAATTGATTAAAAAGTTTGTTTTTAACATAAAAAGATTTTATATATTATCGTACAGTAAAACTATTATATCACCTTAAAAATGATCACGTTTTAATCTATATTTTAAATGAATTAGATTTGTAAACAAAATGTTATGAATTTGGTTACTAATTTTAACCTGAACATAATAAAAACTAAAATCTTTAGTTTTAGAGTGTTTATATTTCTTTTATTTATCTTTTTAAATTATATGTACTTGTGTAAGTACAAATAATTGGATTTTCGTTAAAATCTACTTTTGCATTATCTTATGTTTCAGTTTGTTGTATCTTTATTTTATAAACTTTAATTAGCTGTAAATATCGCACTTAAAGAGATCTTCAGTCCACTTATATACACAATCGTGAAAAGCGATAAAATTCTTGAAAAATTAAGTGTAAATTGATATATTTGTTAATCAGATTTATTATTTTTGTTACCTACGTTTTAAGATAGAACATTTGAGCTTATAAAGCTTATAGTTATTTTAAAATTCATTAAGACTGAAAGTAAAAACTAACATATAAAATAAGTTGAATTATTAACTACTTTGTATTACCTTTTTTTAACGTAATTTAATTAGATTATATATAAAACCAAAGGTATAAAAACTTACAAAAAGACAAATTTTATGAGAAACGAGAATAAATATAAGGAAAGATTAAAAAGAGAGAACAACTTACAAAAAAACAACTAGGCGTTGTAAATGTATATTAGACAAATTTCCTTACAATGTATAATATTATCCAAAACTTAAGTAAGTTTCATAAACAACGGCAAGCCCCGAAGATTGCAAGAAAAAAGCGAAGGTCATGTCGCAAGGAAAGCACCAACACCTACACTGTACAAAGTGCTCAATCAAGTCTATTACTACAATCTCCGAAAAGGCCATGACAAACAAGAACAAGTGTTCAACCAAAACTGCTATTCGTTAAGGGCGTACTTTAACAATATTAAGTAAATTGATAAAATAATTAACTTGAAGTTTATCGAAAAAAATATTTGTAATATAAATTGTTCGAAATTTATAGAAAAATTATGGAAAGTGAGAGTTAACACAAAACACACTAGTGGGCGTTTTAAAAATCTATTAGACGAAGTTCGTAACAATTTTTTAATAAAACCTGCTGTTCGTTCCTTGTTGCCTAATAAGTTGATTAAACACGCCGTCTCTGAAGATACCAAATTAGTCACCATGTACACCAGCTAATAGTAAATGGTTTGGTTTAAACATAGCTCTTATTAAAGCTACTTAAATCTAATAACACAAATTAACTTTTGATAAAAGTCTTTTGAAACTAAATAAAAACCAGGTACATTATTATAAAAAAACAACTACACAGCTTTTTTTCGAGTATTCTATTTTAACCGATAGTTTTATATCAATAACTAAATTGCTTTAACTATACTGCAAAAAATAAACATTTCTATTTAAAAATTTATAGATTTTTGCTTAGATTTAAATATATTTAACATAATATATTTAACATACAATAAAACAAAAACTCAGGGAAACATAGGTATTATAGTTTTGTTTTTAGTTTAAAACAATATCTATATTAATATTGCTTAAAATAATAAATGCTTGGAAGCATTGTTTAGCAAGAAATTTATAAAATTACAGATTTATCTTTAACATCCTATAGTTAACCTTGTGATAACTTTCATTTGTTACATGTATTTAATGTTATATTATATCTGTTCTTCTAAAAGGAATACAAGACAAAATATTATTCTAACTTATTTTAAAGCTAATAAAATTTGTAAACCATTGTCTTATATTAAAAAGCATAACAAAATTTAGCATAAAAATGTAACAAAATAAAATGAAACATAAAATTAATTAAACTATTTAGTACCATAAGTTTGATAACTTTAATGTAAAAAACTAATACACAAAAGAGAAAAGCAATATAAATTTTAAATAACACATTTGTTTGATTTTGATGTTTAGTTATAAACTTGATAAAGTTAAAGTAATTCTAATGTGTTAACATACAAATAATAATTAAAATAGAAACTAAAAGTTATGACTCAGTAGATCAGAATCTTAAAAAAAAATTAATTCGTTTTAGGCAGTTCCGGTTAAAAAGCTTGACGCTATATAGTTTCAACTTGGCTGAAATAACTAAAGAAAATTAAGTAGTTCGGTTATTTATGCAGTTTTTGAAGTTACGAACCGAAGCGTAATGATCATAATCAATTCTAGCAAACACGTTCTTAAACTTAAATTTATTATTGTAAAGAAAAATTTTTCGTAGTTTTAAAATTTTTGAAATTTTATTTGTTGAAAAATTTGTAAAACTTACACTAGAGGGAGTAAAGAGCTCAAGACTTACTAAAATGTTTTTCTGTATTCTTTATTTACTTTTTTCTTGCAAGTCACTAAAAATAAATTCCAACCTTTAAAAACTTTTTGTTTACTAGATATTTTAAATATAAAATGAATAATTAAATATGCTTTTTACCATAGTTGTCTTAGTGATGGCTTCTACTATAATATTTCACTTTAAAACTTATAAGTCTTTAAACACTATTTTATTTTTCTTTCATGCTTTTAAATACAACTTTTAAATTTTGAAGTATGTTTGAGCATTTATGTAATACCTTTTATTGAAAAACAATCGTTATTTATGGATTTTTTATTACACTAATAGTATTCAATAACAATTTTAGTGATTGTTTTATTAATTTAAAGGTTACTCATATATGTCTAATAGAAATACTAAACAAATTATTGTCAAAAGTACAGTAATAGCTAATAAATATTGTAAACAAATTTCTTTCTTAAAAAACCTAAAAGATATTAGCTTCAATATTAACTAAATAAAAATAAACCTTTAGAAGGTTTAAACAATTTAGTATCATAATATTAATAATTTAAATAATTAAAAGTAAAGTACAAAAGAGAAAAGCAATACAATCATTTAACAAAACTGTTGTTTGGTTTTGTTGTTAAGTGAAATAGAAACTTATTACTGTTTATATAAATTTAATGTATAAACAAACAAAAAATAGTTATAATATTAATAAAAAGGAATCTCAGTAGACCAGAATCTTAAAAGTAAAATATGAACTCTTTTAAACTTTTCTGGTAAAAATTCTGACAATAAAGAGTTTCAATTTAGCTGAAATAAAAAATAAAATTAAATATTTATGTTACTCATCACATTTTAAAGTCACGAACTTAAGAAAACTGGTTATAAACATTTTAAGCAGCAAAGCGCTCATTAATAAAACCAGTTATTAAAAAAAAATCGTAGTTGTTTTGAATCAAAAACATTAAGAATCTTTATTCTGTTGAAAAAATTGTAAAATTTTCACTAGAGGCAACAAAGAGTTCTAATACATACTGAAATGTTTAAACAAATATATCGATTAGGATTGTATGCTTGAAGACTTGTATGCCTCTCTGTATACTTGTATATAAATGCATTGAAGAGCTTTTTGAGCGCGATTTATTTAGCTAAATAAAGTTTATACAATATAAAATCAAAACATTTAATTACAAGTTGTAATAAAAATAAATTTTGTTACAAAAATCAAGTTAAATGTGCTTTTCCAAGTATAAATAGTTTAAAATGAAAAGAAAATTAGCGGTATAAATAAGCTAAACTAAAGATTTCAGCTTACAAATCAATTAAGTTTAAAATTGCTAACATATACATAACGTTTTGCCTACAAATGAAATTCATTAAAAATGAATTTTAAAACGAGATAATTTTCAAAGTGACGTAATAATACTATGTACAAAAAATATTTCAAATTTTTTTGTAAAAGACATTTTTCTATTTATTTAACTGTATGTAATTCTTTGCAATTTCACCAACTTTAACCTACTAGAATAAAGCTATCGGCAGCCTTTATGAGAATTTAGTTTAGTTTTTTAAAAAAGTTCTTTGCGGACGCATTATATCAAAAATGTTTACTTAAAAGATGACTAAGAAGTTTATAGAAATAAAAACTTATAACAAAACAACATGATCCAGGCAGCAGTTCATTTAAAAGTAATAACAAAACATTAAAGTAATGAACTCGATTGACCTTAATAGTTTTTACTTAAAAATTACACTGATGCAACAACTTTGGTTAGAAGCTAGCCGACTTTACTTAAGTTTTACTAACTATGAGTCTTATTTTTAGTATCCTGAAGATATGCATGTTGTTTGTAATTATTTATAATCAATAAAAACCTAATTTGGGAAATACTTTTATATAAAAATTAACAATAGCTTTAGAATTTATAATAAAAACCTTGTTAACAATTGCTAAAAATTAATTTCAAACTTATAATAAGTGTTTATGTAACTCAATATATTTTTTATTTACTTAATATTGAACAATGTAAAGAATTAAAATTTTAAAGTTATGTTAGTTGACAAGTGCTTTGTTTATATCTAAACATCTTTATAACAAAGTTTCAACAAAAGAAATATTAATTTATGTCTCACGGTGAAAGTTTTAATTTAGAATAAGTTGAAAAATATTTTAACACCTTATGATACTTGTTATATTTACCTAATACTAGCTTACGTATTATTTAATTAATGTAAAATTGTAAACGTTTTCCAATTGCTTAAACTAACAATATAGAAAAATTTACCTCAACTTAATAATAACTCGTTTAATATCTGATTTAAACTTTTTATTAGAAAACACATGGAAGAAAATATTTAAGGTTTCAAAGCATTGATTTTGTAGTATAATAAAAAGATAAAATTAACGTTTTTGTTTGTTTGATATAAATTGAACATATTTTATGTAAAATTTGTTTACTAAAATATATTGTTTTTATATGAACTTACTAGACGGTAATAAAAATTTAATACGTAATGAATACATTTTTTAATTAAGAAATGTCTAGAAAATGGTAACGTTAGCAAATTCTTCCAACAGGTCAGAAATTTTATATTAAACGTATGAACTACAGAATCATTGTTCAAGTAAATCTTGAACCCTGAACAAATTGAAAAATTCATTGTAGCTGTCTATGAAAGTGTCAAGTCCGTTTTTATGCTATTAAACTTTTATTTCTATTGTTTTCAGTAGTTTTATTAGTGTCGTAGATCTTAATCGCTATTTTCTGTAATAATCTAAATATAACAATTTTTTGGATAGGATACTTTAGTTTTAGATACCACTTGTAATACTCATACAAGGTTATTTTAACTGGATCTAACAATCTGTATTTTACTTTTAGTTGATGGTATAACTTAAATTAGATTGCTAAATTTTTTAACATTTGTCTAAGTCGTTAATCAGTTGTTTAAAAATTGCAAAGCGAATTAAGCATTGCTGAATGAGAAACATAACTAATTTTTTATTTTAATCGAAAATTCAGTGTTAAGATGAGTTAGTAAAATTATGCATCTGTCCAATTTTCATTCATTTATCAGGTTATTTTATAACATAACTAAATTTAAACAAACAAAAAAAGAATTAAAGTACATAAAAATATTAAAAATAGTTAAACTGTGTACGAACAAACAATTTATTATTAAGTTTTAAGCTTTTATTTTAATTTTTCCGTAATTTCAAAGTTTCGCTTTATTACAAAAAAATGCTTCAAAAGCATTTAAACTTTAAGACTTTAACGACAATTTTCATAATCATTTTTATTTTGTTATAAGTTTAATATTATATACATTTTTAAAGATTTTAAGTAAAACTGTTGCCCGCAAAGAACTTGTTTAGAAAAACTGAACTATTACCTAAAAAGGCCGCCGACTATGTATTCCAGTATTCTAAAGTTTGTGAAATAACAAGTAATTACAGTTGAATTGATAAAAAAAGTATTGTGCTTAGTTTAGCCACCGTTGTGCATGAAGCACGACATGTATTAAGACTCTGTATTATTAGTAGTATTTCTAGTAAGACCTATTTTGTGTTTAAGATTGTGTCTTTTAGACACTCTAAGAACATTATAAAGACATTTTAATTTGTAGAATTTGGTGTTTACTTGTTGTGTTTATATTCGCAGTTTTATTCTACTGATTAATTGGCTGCTTTATCATTTCTACTTCCTAATTGTTACATTAACCTTACGTTTTCAATAAACTCATTTCATAAAAGAAGTTATCTATATTAACTTTATTACATACTTATTAAATACTAAGTTAAAGCTAATGAGTAAGGTAAATTCAGTAATAACCTTAAGAGCTAAACGCGCTAAGCGTTTAGCACAAAAAATGGGACTTTCCCCAATTAAAGGTAGTTCCTACCACAGGCCCTTGAGGACTACATTCTGACCTTTTAAATGTTTATTTATAGACATGTTTATATGTTAGACAAATTTTTAATTTTGTACTTATGTTAATGAATAAATTAAGTTTATGTTCCAAATTAACTTGTATTAGTTGTCCTATATATTTTAAAAGTCGAAATTAAGAAAAATAAAGTACATTAAACCTTAAATCAAGTACATTCGTTAAGCATTCAATTACATTATAAATATATTTTAACTACCTTTCTTTAGTATATAGACTACAAAACTAAAACAAAAAACAAAATGAAGACAATTTATTCCTCTCACTTTTTTTTAATTAATAAACTGTTAGTTTACTCCAGTTTTATAAGAATAATTGAAACTTATCTTAACTTGGTCATGATTTAGTTCATACTAAAATGCAATAGAAGCTACTATTTTAATTAATGAAATAGAATTGTCTAATTATAGTTAAACTATTCGTAATGTTTTGATTTAAACATATAGCATGTTTTAAATAAATTGTTATAACTTTTGAAACTAAAGTAGTTAATAAATTTTCAAAGTACTTTAATTTTCATGAAAGTTTTCTTTGACTAACAACTTGAATAAAACATTCTTCCAAGAATTAATTAATGTAATTAGCACACATAATAATAAAATTTAAAGGTAACTTGATTTACAGTATACTACCGCTTAATTACGCACTTTTTTTGGTACGCATCACGCCTTAAGTACGCACTTATCCAGAAAGACAAAGTAAAGGATGTTATACTAGAACTTCAAGAAATTCCAGTTTTTTTGCCTAAATTTTTAATCATCAAGTTTTTACAGATTTTTTTATGTTTCCAGGTAGAATTGCCAACCTGCTGAGTTAGCCTGATACTTTCACAACTTTTAAACTAGGGTGATTAATCCTGAGTAGGCCAAGTGGCCTGAGATTGTGACAGTCCTGTTATTAAGTGTTAACAAACTAAATACTTATGTAGTGGTTGCAGAAAAGTAAAAAGAATAATGATATTTGAGCTGTAATGCTATAAAATAAATAAATCTAGATGACTAAGTTAAAAAAATCTACATATACAAAATAGTTAAGTCATAATTTAATTTAAATGTACATACAATGATGTTTTGAAAATGTTTGGTAAACATAAAGTAGTTTGGTGCTTTCCCTCTAACAAAAAAAAATGTAGCTTAATATTTTTTTTTTTAATCATTGACTGACATTGACTTTATATATTAAATGTATGTATTAATTATGTAGAAGCTTTTTATAGAAAAAATAAATCATTTTAAAATCTATTATAAAACTTGCAAATTAGAATTATGTTTACAAATTAAACATATCAAATAAATAACAATTATTTATTTGGCTGAAATATTTGGTGGCTAGTTGTAAGAAAGAAAACAAACAACTAAATTTCATACTATACTATATCATAAAAAGGACGCACTACCCGTGCTAAGTACGCACTTTTTAGTCGGGTTCAATTTGCGTACTTAAGCGGTAGTGTACTGTACTAATATAGAAGCTACCTAAATTGTAACTAGATAGAACATTAGCAGTTAACTTTTAAAACTTGAATTAGATTTCGAGAAACATTGACATAACGTAAGATGATATATACATATAGTAAACTAATTTATCTGTTTGTATTTTATTTTCCTTTATTTTACTTAACTGTTTATTAACTAAATTTTACATTGAAATATTCTTTTAACCAAATTAAAGTAAATATATAAATTAGAGAAAAGCAATATAAATATTAAATAAGTTGTTTAGTTTTTTTTCTGTTTAGCTAATAAGTAACTTAATGCAGTTAAAATAGTTTTAATGTCTAAACAAACAACAAATAATTACAATAATGATGAAATTTAATCTTAATAGACCGTAATTTAAAAAAAAAACCATAATTAGGTTGAAGCTGTTTTAATTAAAATTTTTTTCGGCTGAAAAGTTTCAACTAAGCTAAAATTTTCTAAAAAATTAAATAGTTCGGTTATTTATGCAATCTTTGAAGTAACAAACTTAAGTGAAACAATTATAAACACTCAAGGCAGCAAAGAGCTAACAGATAAAACTAATTGTTCAAAAAAAAAGACTTTTTCGTAGTAGCTGTTAAAACTTGAAGAATTTAAGTTTTTTATTTAGTCACAAAAATTGTTAAATTTTCACTAGAGGGAGCAAAGAGTACTGAAACTTACTAATATGTTTTAAAGTGTTCTTTATATTTTTTTTCTTTGCGCATCGTCTACACGAAAAACTCAAACATTAAGAAATTTGCGGTTAACCAGATAATTTTAATTTTAATTAAATAAATATAATCCTATTTACTTAGATATGGTTTAAAAAATATCATATTTAAAACTTATATGTTTATTTGTAGCCCTGAAGGGCATGTGGTAAATACAACCTTTAATTGGGGGAAGTCCCCTTTTTTAGCTTTAAGCGTTTAGCTCATAAGACTTTTACTGAATTCATCTTACTCATTAGCTTTAACTTAGTAATTAATAAGTATGTAATAAACTTATTATAAATAATTTCTTTAATGAAGTAAATTTATTGAATATGTGATTTGAATGTAAATGAAAATAGTAATAATAAGCAGCCAATTAATCAGTAGAATAAAACTGCGAATATAAACACAACAAGTAAACACAAAATTCTACAAATTAAATGTTTTAATAATGTCCTCAAAGTGTCTAAATGTCACCATCTTAAATACAAAATAGGTCTTACTAATAATACTTTTAATAATACAGAGTCTTAATGTATGTCGTGCTTCATGCACAACGATGGCTAAACTAAGCACAATATAATACGATAATGAAAATAAACACCAAGATCTTATAAAATGAAAATAATAAAAAAGTTCTCATAATAAATTCGTGTGCCTCTCGCACGGTCTTGCAGCTTAACTGAGCGCAATAACAAACATTGTTAAAGTTTTGTTGTGTTTGATTTGATAAACAATCGTCTAACGATCCCTGGCGGTCATTTAAAAAAGAACAAAATACATATTGTTTTGCAAATTAATTTTTTGTTTGTTAATATTTGAAAAACACGTAAGTTATAAGTAACAAAACTTATATTCTTTTTAAAAAGAAACGTTAAGTTTTGTACTATACTTTAACAATTTAGTTATTTATGTTGTTAAATAAAAAAATACTTGATTTTATTGACGGTTAATTACATAAATATTATTCAGTTATAATATTAATGATTGCTTTTGTATTTAAAAGGTTAATTAAATATGTCTAATAGAAATACTAAACAAAATATTATTCAAATTACTTTTAAATCCAATAAACTTTATATACTAATGTCTTTTCTTAAAAAGCATAACAAATTATAAAATAACCTTTAAAATATTTAAACAATTTAGTATCATAAAATTAATAACTTTAATAAAAAAAGTGATATACAAAAGATAAAGGCAGTATAAACTATAAATAACACATTTTTTGATTCAGTTTTTAAGTTAATTATAAACTTAATACATTTAAAGTGATTCTAATGAGTTAACGAGCAAAAGGTATTTAAAATAGTAATAAAAGTTAAGACTTAGTAAATCAGAATCTTAAAAAAAAAAATCACTAGTTTTAAGCAGTCCGGTAAAAAAAGCTTGACGCTAAATAGTTCAACTTAGCTGAAATAACTGAAAAATTAAGTAGTTCGGTTATTTATGCAGTTTTTGAAGTTACGAACCGAAACGAAATGGTCAAAAACAATTCTAGCAATTCCGTGCTAAACTTAAATTTATTTTTGAAAAGGAAAGTTTTTCGTAGTTTATAAATTTTTGAAATTTATGTTTTGTTGTAAAAATTGTAAAACTTACACAAGAGGGAGTATAGAGCTCTAAAAATCAAACTAAACAAATTTAAATATTTATGTTACTTATGCAGTTTTTGAAGCTACAAACTTAAGATAGCTGGTAAATTTGATCAACACTTCAACAAGCATCGTTCTAACAAAAGAAACTAGCTATTAAAAAAAAATCGTATTAGTTTTAAAAATGAAAAACATTTAGAATTTTATATTCTGTTTCAAAAATTGTTAAATTATTACTACTTTGAGCAAAGAGTTCTAATACATACTGAAATGTTTAAACAAATGTACCAACTAATAGTGTATGCTTGAATACTTGTATGACTCTTTATATACGTGTATATAAATGCATTGAAGAGCTGCTTGATCGCGATATTGTTTGCTAAATAAAGTTTATATAACATAAAAACAGAAAATTTGTTTATAAATTGTAATAAAAGTATATTACAATATACTTAATATATTATATTTAAAAGTAAATATATTTAAACTTAAATCAAGTTACTTGTGCTTTAACAAGTATAATTAGCTTAAAAATAAATGAAAATTAGCGGTATAAGTAAGCTAAATTTAAGATTTAGAGTTAAAATTGTATAAGTACATAAACATGTACAAGTTTAAAATCGCAAACTGTACGTAACATTTTGTTTAAAAATTAAGTTCATCAAAATTGTATCTAAACTGTGATAATTTTCAAAGTGACGTAATATTTATATGAACAAAAATATTACAAATCTTTCTGTAATAGACAAACTTTTTATCTATATAACTGTCTCTATTTAATTGTTTTCTTTTTCATCAACTTTAGAATACTAGAAAAAAGTGATCGGCTGCCTTTTATGAGAATTTAGTTTAGTTTTTTTTTTAAAGTTTTTTGCCGGACACATTACTTTAAAATCGATTACTTAAAAGATGACTATAGAAAATAAAACTTATAACAAAATAACATGTTGAAGGCAGCTGTTTACGTAAAAGTAAAAACAAAAATAACGAAAAATATTGAACTCACTTGACCTTAATATTTTTTTATTCAAGATCACACTGCCGCAAAAAATTGAGCTAGCCGACCTCACACAAGTTTTACTAACTATGGCTATTATTTTTAGTATCCTAAAGATATGCATGTTTTTTGAATTTATTAAAAATAAAAAAAAAAAACTAACTGAGGTTGTTTCTAAAATTAGGTTTAACTTTAAAGTTATAATAAACAACAGCATCAGAGTTTATAATACAAAGCTTGTTAACAAACACTTATACTTATATTTGAATAGTTGGAGTTAATTATAAACTGATAATAAACAGTTATAAATCTTAACTTAATTTTTTGTTTATTTTAATTGAATTGTGTAAAAATTTAACTGTTAAAGGAATGTTAGTTGACAAATACTTTGTTTATTTATAAATATCCTAATACCAAAGTTACAATAAAACTAATTTTAATTTTTGTGTCTTGGTGAGAGATTTACTTAAAGCATTTTTTACAATTTATAATATAAAGCATTTTTCACATAAGTGACATACTTTTATAGTTGTTGAAGCTTTTAACACTTGGTTTTGCATTTAATTTTAAGTATTTCTTAAAATATAGTTGAGTTTTTTATAGTGGTTAATATTTTCAATAGTTCTTGTAATTTTAACAATTGATTTTGTATTCATTGAAGTTCGTTTTATAGAGAAACCCACTCAATTGTTGTGCCCGGTTATTTATAGTAGTATTGATTTCTAGTAATACTTAGTCTAGGGTAGAATTATAATTATGTCAAATCCCAATAGTAAAGTAATACTCAGATTAAGCCCTAAGCGTAATAG
>NW_028140596.1:0-21915 GCF_965202585.1 Thalia democratica | reverse complement strand
AGAAAAAACATTAAAAAAAGAATTATTCATAGGGTACACCAAAAAAAGAACAAAATGCAGTTCTATCTTGGACTGACGTATAGAGGCTTAAAATTTTAAGATTGATAAGTATAAACTTTAAAGTTTTGAAGTACTAAAACTAAGGTTGTATTAAAATTGAGTTACTAGAGACTTTAATACTGTTTTAAAACAGTCATCAAATGCTAAAAAACTAATAGCTTTATGTATGTTGAGTAAAAAAAACCTACTTAGTAAGAAGTCTTTCAAATATGAGTGTGAACTATAGAAAACTCTTTAAGCTTTTAAGATCATACACGCTGTCCTTTTCAAATAGTTTTATTTCGAAACTATATGAGTATTTAAAGTAACATTAAAATTATCTTGAAATATTTGGGGATTAATCTAGTTTTAGGAATGCAAGAACATTTAAATTTTTGTTAAGATAATTTAATAATACTTATGCTTTAAAATAGCAAGCAATCCTATTAAAACAGTTTTTTTTAAAGAAAACAAAATTGACTAACTATCCATTTTGAGCTCCGAGCCACATCGTTGGTTGCATGCTCTTTGTTTTTTCCGCTTTCAAGAAATCTGTTGAGTTCTCCTCAGGAGATAAAATTTTCTCAACTTTTTCTTCCTAAATGTATTTGTCTAAGAAATATATTTTACGGAAAAACACTTCCGTAAACTTATTTTAAACACATGTATTATTTACTTAAACTAAAAAGTTAATTTATTTTTAACCTTTTAAAAATAAATTAGTGAGCTAGCTGATCTACAAATTAGGATCCAGATCGTTTTTTTCAAATCAAGTTTCGGATAATTTTAATTTTTCAAAACAATTTATGTTATATAAAGCTTCAAATACAATCTGATATTTCTATATTAGCTGTTATTATGTTTTATTTGTTAGTTCAAAAACAAAATTAAATAGTATTAAATAAAGATAGACAAATAAACTTTGGTTTACTGATTTTTAATTCAACTAACTTTGTTATTGACCAATGAAAATTGAATAAACTATACAAATGTTAAGTAATTCATAAAAACAAACAATAATAAAATTTGAAACAGTTCAGAAATTAAACAGTAATGTTTCATCATGAAAATAAGAATACAGAATCACTATGATATGAATCCATCAATTAACATTGTATTATTGATCCAGTAATGAAAAAGTGTGGTGCAAGTTTAAAATATACTTTTTGATTTTTTTTTTTTTTATAACTATCGCAATGCAAAAAAAAAAAAAACTAAACCAGAAAATATAGGTCAGTTACTACTCGCAATGTTGCCAAAGGTTTTTTGAACTTTCTTTTCAGGTTTTTTAAATAAAAAAAAGTGTCATAAATAGTATGAAAATATTTAAAAGATACTTTAATGCTACTTTAAGTGTACTTTATAACAATAAAATTCTAAATGATACAAAAAAATGTATATAATAGATTTTCATAACTAATCGAAAATTTATAATTTTTCTGGAATTTATTTTTTAATTCTAAGTTTTTTAGTGATTTTTGTTCAAATTTCCAGGTTTCTTCGAAATTTCTCTAACAGTTTTTCCAGTTTTATTTGCCTAAATTGCCACATTCCAAGTTTTTTGACAACTCTGTACATGTAAAAGTATCAAATACTTTTTATTTGTATGTGCTTAGACCCTGTGTCTTTTCAGGGAAATCTTTTTACAAATTTAATTAAACAATTTTTCAAATGGTGGTCGTATGATTTTACAAAAACTAATTGTTCATGATTTTTCAAATTGATTTGATCCGGATTCCCTATTTCAAAATAAAGATCCAAACGGATACAGAAAAGACTAATAACTATCAAGCATATGAATGTAATAAAAAAAACACTTACTTGAACTGGTTTAGGTGATTTTATGTTTCCAGTTTCGTGATCTGAGCAATTTTATTAAGGCTACTTATTTATATTTATAAATTTATTAGAATGTCATTAAGTACAATAAAAAATCGTCATTATTTAACTTGCTGTTAAAATAAAAACTACTTGACTTAGGGTCGGCAGCTTTTTTATGAAACGGGCCAGGTTTACTGAACAAAATTTTTCGCGTGGCATGTAAAAGTTTTTGGCGGGTTTTTATATAGTTTTTTAAAATTATCCTTTGAAATAAAAAAATACATAAAAGAAACAGCTGTTAAAGTGACTTACTAACCAAAAATGTTGTTAAATTAATAATTTGATTACTAAAATAGTTTAATAAAAAAACTGTTTTTTTTTATTAATTAAAATAATTTTAATAAATTAATAATAAACAATTCAAATAAACATTGTTCAAATTTAAACTTTTAGATGTATGAGAAACGTAAAAAAATATATTTACAAAAAATTTATACTAATTACCTGCACCGTTTTTAGTGTCTTCTTTATCCGAACACGTTTTATAATCTTCCAAGTTTACTCCTATTGAAAATTTACTGAACAATAACAAACATCTTTAGTCATACATTTATTGTAACTTGACTTTCTCCGTTAAAATTAGCGGTTTATGTGCTTGTGCTTTGGACGGTTGTGATTTTAATTATCACAAGTATAAAGTGCCAAGAAGTAAAAAAATAACAAAACAGTATCCATAAAGTAATAAATAAAAAAATGTAAAACCAGATGAATTTTGACTGAGCATGTATGAATACTTAGTAGCAAATGCGTGTTCATATTGTGAAAGCAAGTAGTTATGTTCATTTTTTATTAAAGCATGTACAACATCTGTTTATTACTATGCTTTTAATGAAATATACTAAATTAGCGGAGAAACTTTTTTCAAAAAATCCTAAACAAAAGTAAAATATATGCATTTATCTGTGATTGAGTACACACAAAGTTGCTTTGAATAAAGATGAAAAAAAAGCATGCTTTAATTTAAATTAAAAACAACTTTGTAATTAAGTCACAAAAAAGGTTTATTTTCATAACTTCGACATCAACTTTATACTCAAAATCTATAAAAATTAAAAAGCCTTATAAAAAGTTGCACGAAATTGCTTTTTTTAAACGAGTTTTTTTATTAAGCATTTAAAAACAAACATGGTTGCCACTGATCAAGCAGAGAAAAATTTCCTGACTTTTTCCTGACTTTTTACCAAAATTTTCCTGACTTTTCTAAATCAAACTCTTAAATTAAACTTATTCTAAAATACATAATCTAACAATTGAAACTATTAAAAGATGTTCAATATGTTTTAAGAAAATTTTTGCAGTTTTATAAAGGATATTTTACTAATTTATACCAGATGAAGGCATTGGAAATAAAATTAAATATTTTTGTAAATTTCTAGGAAAATTTTGGATTTTTTTTCTGACTTCAAAGGACTTTTAATTAATTTTTACCATCTGAAGGCTTTGGAAAACAAGGAATTTTGTAAATTTAAACTGACAAAATTTGACTTTTTTTTTTCTTATTTTATCAAATTTCCTGACTTTTCCTGACATTTTTTTAAAACCCCCCATTTTTTCTTGACTTTTCCTGACTTTTGTCATTTTTTAAAACTTTTCCTGACTTTTCCTGACCGAGTGGCAACCCTGAACAAAATATTTTTATCGTACTCAATAAATTTGTTTAGTTTGAATTCTTGCACTTTTTAACATTTTGAATAACAAAAAAAATTATACGTATTTTTAAGGGGAATTTAAAAAAATTTGTACAATTACAGAAAATTTAATTAAGTAACGCATCTTACAAAAAATCATAATTTTTTAATTAAAATAGCTTTAAGCTTAGAATTGATATTTCTCGAATATTTGTAAAAAATCTGATTTAAAAAACAGTTAAAAATGTATAATTTAATAAATTGAAAATATAAGTAAGATTAAAATAGTTTAAAACATGTTATAAAATATTTTGCAGCTTATGTTTATATATTTTGGTATAGGCTACAGAAAACATTACAAGTTTTATTTATAAATAATAATTATTATTAATGAACTTTACCGCGAGATCAACAACAACAGCATCCGATACAACCTACGACCGGTTTGGTCCTAATTAGAACTCATCAGGCAGGTTGATTCGGTCGTAGGTTGTCTCGGATGCTGTTGTTGATGATCTTGCGGTAAAGTTCATTAATTGTTATTGATGGCGCGAAACATCTCAATTCTGTTGATGATGGCCGTAGTAACTACTGGTTAAATAATAATAATAAATTACCGTTTGTTAAATCATAATGAATTCGTAAAATTTTTGTTCGTCAATAAAAACTTTTTTAATTTGTACTTTTTTTTTGTATTTAAAACTACATTCTTTATATAACTCACCAGGGACACTGCATATGCACAAAATATTGGTGTCAGAGGAACCTACAACAAAACTCTGAATTACTTTGCTTGGATGGCAAGCGTCCTTGACAACCACCCTGCTTCCCCCCTGGTGCTTGTCACTAGCAACCAGCCAGATGTAGCTACTGATCATCTGACTTCGTTCAGACTCAGTTTTCAAATTCTGCTGGTGAGTTTTCAACTCCTAAAACAATGTTACAGAAACATCAGTTACTTTTCATCAACTTTTTCGTATACTACTAAAGTTTTATCCCAAAATTTCTGTCTAGTAAATATTATTATATGTTTTGATTTTTCGAAAAATATAAAAATATCTTAACTTCTAGAGGAAAAATAATATATTTATTTAATTCTTTCAAGATTTATTAATGCAAACTCAGTTTCGGTCAAAGACATCGTCAGTGCTTATATAAAAAATCTTAATCAAATAGAATAGTAAAATACTACAAAATATACTTCATCTATAGCAATGTTCGGAAAATATGCAGCCCGTGACATACTTTTTAGCTAAATACGTTCTTTTTATAAGAATAAAAAAAGTTTTTGCGATAAAACCTTACAAAAAGGCTTTTAACTTAATAAGTACTAATGCATTGTTAATTCTTATTTTATAAATATTTTGTTTGATAAGTTCTTTTAAACTGTTTAAATAAATTATTTTACACAACTGCGGTTTGCAAAAAAAATTCTAAGAAAATTGGCTCGCGACTTATATAATGCTGCCGACCCCTGATCTTAAGTAATATTATTTAAAAAAAAATTACCTCTAGTTTAAAATTTCCTAAAATTAACAACCTTATTAAGTTGGTCAACACTTGTTGAATGGTTGTTTGAGTCTTCATCTGTTTTGTTGCTGCCATCATCAGCAGGTTTGTTAAGATAGAACACGCTTTTATCACCCATAACATAACCACCATCTTTAGTTCTTGCGTCAGATATATTGACTGCGCTTGCACACCAAAGCTTGTTTTGAAAATAAATTTATCAAATATTTTTTAAGACAGGAAAAAAAAAAGTTATAAACTACGTTTACGAACAATAATATATAAATATAATAATGCTATCGTTACATCTAAAACATACGATGCTAGTATAAAAAAAATTAACTTTGTAGTTAGGCTTATCGTCAAAAACAGGACCGCAGTAAATAGGAACAGGAACTTTTGTTCTGGAAGTGGTTTCCGACGTACTTGTGGAAGTTGGTAGAGCAGATTGGCTGCTTGTAGGTGAGTTTGGAAGACTCCAGCCGCAAGCTTGCAATCTCCCTTCATTGTTAGATCTGCTTGTTGATTTTTGCTCACTGTACAATATACGTCAAAAGTTTTTTAATCTAATTTATTGTTATCAGTTTTAAAAGTAATGTTTATAACATTTCATACAATTATATTTTTTAAGTAGCAATGATAATATACATACAACTAAAAATAAAATTTTTGAGTAATACTTTTATTAAAATATGTTAATGTTTTATGTAACATCGTAATAAAGTTATGAAATGACAATTTTCTAAGTTTATATAAATATATAAGTATTCTTATTTTAATGTGTACAAAGTGTATAAAATAAAAGAGAACAAGTATAAAACTTTTGACACATTTTACTAGTTAATATTTTTACTTAGAGAGTGAACTAACCTTTAATACTGACTTGGTTAAGTTTATTCTCAAACATACTATATAATTTATACTCAAAATTATATTTTACTTTAACATAATGTTAAGCAATAAAAAAAAATATAACAAACATTAGTTTCAATATTTAGCTTTTGAAGACTCCTTTATGAACTTAGTCAAAAATGCAAAAATATATTGTCAAATGAAAGTTATAGAACTTGTTTTACAACAGAACCTTTATCACTATTCAAAACTTTATCTGAACCTTTTGTAATACTTTTTTATGTGCTAATTGTTTTAAAATATCATTTTATATATTAAGGTAAACGCACGCAACATTTATAACTTTCAGCTACTAATTAAACTATAAGTTATTGAGTAGGCAACTTCAAAATATTTTTAAAAGCATTTCAATTAAAAAACTTAGTGTAACTATTTATTACTTTACATAAAACTTAAAATTAAAGTGAAATTAAATTTTAAACTCATATTAAATAAAATATTTAATAAAAATATCGTAAAATTTATGTTCTATACGTAAAAAAAATCGTCGCAGTTATTTCAAAGTCTTTAGTATGTCTGACATAGTAAGTGTTTTTGTTTTACTACTTTTTAAAATATATTTAAAACACAAAGGTTAAATGAATTAAGAATCGGTAGATTTCTCTAAGCATTAGATACAAATTTTTTTTTTGGGCCGTCGTGTGTTTGTGGTTAATAAACAAAGGGTTTAATAAAAAAAACTATTTGATTAGCACCATTGTTCCCTCTTAATCAAAGTTTTGCTATTTAAAAGTTTCAATTTCAATAAAATAGTTTAGGATGTTTTGCATAAGTTGTTTAAAGATAAATCAAGGCAGTAGTTAAGTGACTTCTTGCTATAAACTATAGAAATAAAATGATAAATTAGACTAGCTATATAAAACAAACCGAAACCGCCTAGCTTTTTTCAATTAAACTAACCATTTTCTCTTATATATTTGTTGGGTTGCAAAAGAGTCAATTTAAAACATTGTTTACATCTTATATAAGTACGATCACATAAAAACTATGGGATAGTAAACAAAAAATATTGATGAAAATAACTATTAAACCGGCTTTTATAGTAGACGTAATTTCCGATTTAAAACATTAAACAATTAGTTATACTAAATCTTTGTTATAGTAAACAATGGTTTACCAAGATGTTTTTAAAAATGGGTATAACAAACGTAGCCAAGCTAACCTAGTTTTATTTGAAATTATCTTTGAGATAATAAATATTAGAGAAAAATGTTGTTATAAGATTAAGAAAAAATTATAAACTACACATTTTGTCACGTTAAAAATTAAACTAAGCTTTGAAAACATATCGAAAAAACTGTACTAGAAATTTAATACCTATTCAAAATAAAATTCTAATAGTATTTGTTAAGCATAAAATTTAACCTAGATCAAAAACAATTCAATTACTTTCACTTAAATTCTATACTTAAAAAAGGGAAGGGCAATTTTTCTGGTCGGATGGTTAAATTTACCATATAAAACCTTTAAAATAAAAGTATTAGCGGACATCATAATTTTGAAAAATAGTACTATGAAAATTAAATAAGAATTCTTAAAAACAAAATTGTAATGAAATGGTCAGCTAATAAATAATAATGTGTAATTATAATCGAGTTTAGAGTTTACTTATAGATTCAACTTTCATAAGATGTTTCAAAACTAAAAAATACTTCGCAGGCTGTACGTTCCCCACCCTTGGCCTACTTTATAAACACATAAAAGGATTTGAAATATATTGCAAAAAGTGATAAAGATCTTTGAACTGGTTTTAAATCCATAAAATTTTAGAGACATATTAAGGACTGTTTAGGGTAGTTTAGGTAAGTTTTCTATTCAAACTAACATTAGCTCTGAAATATTATATCTAAATTATAAAATATAGGTAATTTATAAATAAAAAAACGTTTTTTGAAAAGAAATAAAGTCTTTATCAATACTAAAAAAACAATTAACCAGTAAATAGAACATTGAAAAAATAATTTTTAAAAAATATTTAGTTTTGCCTTTGTACATTTCAAATATTCTTACATGGATTTTTAATAGCTCCAAAACGTTAACATCATATGTCTCAAAATTACTTTGGACCTTATAAAGCTGTAAGAATGGTTAAAGTTTAAAATTTATAAAATACCTTGTTAAAATAAATAGGATATCCTTCTAGCTATTAACTATTTCTAAATGACTTGTAACTTTCAAAAACTTATAAGTTATTTAGATAAAAACTATATTCTTTAAAATAGGTTCAATATGGAGCTACTACAACAACAAACAATTACTTAATATACATAGGCTAAACTAAGCAAGCTATTTACAATTTAGAAAACTAAAAATGTTAGCTATATTTATGGTAAATGAAAACTATAAAAACCCATTATTGCTTAGATTGACTTCTATATTTAAGAATTTGCTAAATTTACTTATTTAAAAAAGTTCAAAATAAAACAAGCATACTTATTTGGATTTATTAGAAATTGCACTAAAATAAAACAAATCAAACAAAATGAATTCAAAACAAAGTTTCAAGCGAGTATAAACAAACAACATTATACAACAAATAATATCGGCATATCTCGTATTTGGCTAGTAAATTTAATATGGTAGTCTTTAGGACTAAAAACTAATAAAAAAAAGTGCTAAAAAGAATTAAAGTCTATTAATAGTTAACATTTTAACGAAAAATAAATAGGTGTTTTCAATTATTTTGTGATGATAAAAACATTTATTATATTAATTTAAAAAATTAACTTAAGCATTACGCTATATAAAATTCATCAAATTTGTATTAAAATTTTAAGAAAAAAAAATCGATAGTACAAAAGTAAGAAATTCAAAATGCTTCAGTACTTTTATTTTTATAATTTTGTTTTTTACTATTAGATAGACTAAGCGGCTACCATCTTCTTTCTTTAAAAAACAAAAAAAAAGCACGATATTAAAACACATATAGTTTTTGAACACCAAAGCAAGCAATATATACTGATATAGTAAGCTCTATAATGAACCTAGAAATTATTAGCTATATATGTGGCTAGATTTTTGGACTTTTAGATGCTTCTTTGATTTTAAATCCAGAAAATAAATAATAATTGATTTTGTAATTGTTAAGATTTAGGCGGAGATCTTCTGTAATACCTGGTTGATAATTTACGTTTTAAGAATTTAACATAAGTTTGTTAATTAGGTGCTACACTTTTTAGTAAATAATGATCTTACAAAAAATTATTATACTTTAACCAAAACGAGTCTAAGTTTTTTGAAAATACCGAACAATTTTTAATCATCTAATAAGCACAATTAAACCTAGTCGAAAATATTACCAGTAATTTTTTATTTTTTACAAAAATAACAATTTCTTTTAGCTCTTTGTTATAAAATCTTTTTTTATTAGCAAGTATATACTAATAAGCCTTGGTCAATGTGAAAAACAGCATTCTAAATGGAGAAAGAGACATGAAGTACGACTAAAAAAAAACATACTTTTTTAGGGAGTCAATTGTAGGGCTCCTGCCGTAGAACTGGTTTGTGCTTTTGCTCCTCGGCATGACTCTGCTGTTAAACGCATTGTACTGCATGCTTATCGAGTTGACGACAGATCCTCCGCCACCTCCAGCCTGCGTGTTGCTTCTTCTCTTTACCGGAGATTTTTCGCTTGTCACAGAAGCGTTGAGTGAAGAAGATGAAGCTTCGTTGCCTGACTGGAAGAGACGGTGGAAACTGTTAGAAATATATTAATATTAATACTGTACTTGTATTTTTATTTTAATCTAAATACAAAACGTATAGATAGAAGTATTAAGTTTTTTTTTGTTAAAACATTTTTTCACTATATAAGTTTTTTTTCAGCAATTACACAAGTTACAACTTTACCAATGACAAAATAAGTAACCTTTAAGAAACTTTAGTTTAGTACTATATAAGCATACATGTACATGAAACAAGCGTCCTAACTGCTGTTACTAAATACATTTTATTTATTTTCAATAAATTTTTTAGATATTTTTTCAACAATTGCAGTTCTCTTAAATAGTAACTTTAATTTTTATTACTTAAATGGATAGTATAAGTGACACATGAAGTAATATTCTTAATAAAAAACTACTATGTCTGTCTGTATTAATAAATATTTAAAACATATCTATTCATAGGGATTACATAAAACTTAAACTTAAAAACATTTGAAAAATTTATCTTTTTTTAAATTAAAAGCTAAATGCTACATTCACCTGTTGTATAACTAAGCTTAGTAAAGCTAGCGTCTAAAAAGCATAGTTATACGGGAGTTGCATAGCTATAGAAAGGTTAAAACTCTGGTTTTATAAACTTACTTTTATCTTAACTTTAAACAGTATCATTACTGTAACAATAGCAAGGTTAATTTAGTGTAAGTTTTATTAGAAACTATATCTTCACATAGTATTAACTTATTATAAAAATTAACACACATATTCCTATAGTAAGAAATAAATTTGACTACTAATAATTTCATTAAAGATATTCTATAAACTAGTAGCAATATTTCGGCTATCTTCTTCAAAGCTGAGACAGTTTAGCAATAGTAGAAAGTGTAAGCAGAAAGTTTGTTGCACAAATTAAGATATGTAATTGTAAATACTAAGTTAATATAAAACTTAATAAAACTTGTTGTAACTAATATTACAAACGGACATTCAAAATATTTTTTTAATTTATTCAAATTCCTAAGATCTGTTCATTAAATTAAAAAAGTATTTTTAAACCCGTAACTTCAATAGTACTTAGTAAGTTCTAAACAAAGTTTTAACAAAGATAATTTTTGGTTACATAAACTAAAGTTAGCTAATATTTCTAACAACTTTTAAGCCTGGTGCCACAAATATGTGTAAAATCCAATAAAACAATATTTTCATACCCACATAATTTAAACCTCGAAAACCTTAAAATTTCTACATAGGTTAGTACGTATTACTATATCTTTGTACATAACTAAAACTTATCTTTCAGTTTTACTATACAAACACCAAAATAATAACTAAAAATGTTAAACTTTCTATTAATTTTGTGTACAAAAACTATTTTCTTATCTGCTATTACAAAGTTTCTAAACAAGTAGATAATTTAAAAACTAAAAAAATTAGAACACAGTTCAATTAGAATATCAATCAAAAAAAACTTAAAGGGGACAAAGTATAATAAACTAAAAAATGTTTGACTAGTATACCACTTATTATTATGTATAACTTTTTTTTTCAATTAAATTACATTCTTTGTAATTAATCAACTAGTTACGGGTAATGTAAAAGTATTTAATACTGTAGTTCATTAGCTAACTACTGAGTCCTTAAAAATGATGCAAATTAAAGGTATAAGTTCCAGTAGAAAATAATGAAGAAACGATTATCTATCAGGCTTTTACTTTATTTTGAGGGCCTATGTTTCAAAATTTCCAAAAAAAAAAAAACATGCTTAAATTCCAGTTAAGAGCGCTCCATTTATTAAATAAACAAAAAATAAATTTTGTGTTTATTTAAAAGTTTTACATCTTCATAAAAACTTTATTAGAATTTGAAAAGTTCATAAAGTTTTAAATTTTTTGTTTAAATGGTATTAAATTAAAGGATAAGCCTTTTTTTAGATACGTTAACTTAAAGCAGTAAGTTTAGGAGAATTCAGTCTACTGTATAAATAATTAATGAGATTCTCTCATATAACTGTTATAAAGTTATTTAAAAAGTTTTTTTTTTCAATTTTTTAACAAAATTTACGTCATTAACATATCAAAACTAAAATTATAAATTAATTAAAAACCCAATTACAAAATCTATTTTATTAGTTTGTAATTTAAACTGGCCACAATTTAGCAAATACATAAACTTTTAAGTACATTAATAGCTTAATAAGTAAGTAGAAAGTAAATAGTTTTAATTATAATTTTAAAGTAAACAATGTAAGATTAGTCTTGTTCACAAAATAAAACTAGTTTAACGAATTCAGTTAAAGTTCCCTATAGTTATTTTTTTAAATGAAGCGTTTAAAATACGTTAAAGTGCAATCAGTCTAGTGCTTATTGAAATTATAGCGAAAAATACCTGAGCTTTGGTGGAAAAAAGTAGAACTATTGCTGCTAGTTAAGATAAAAGAATTTAAATGTTTTTAAAATTAAACTAACTTATAAAAACTGTTTTGAAAACTAATCTAAACATTTTTTATTTAAATAAAAGAAACTTTTGAACAAATTTTAACAAAAAAAAAACTTAATTATAAATAAATAAGACTTACAAGTGGAAAATAGAAGATTTTTTGCTACTTCGATTCTCATGCAAGTTCTTTTCATCATTCAATTCTCTAGCAGCCCTCAGGGTTTCCGTCCACCTGACGGCTTCCTGCAATTCCATCAGTCGTTCTTTGTACTGATTCCTTTCCATCAAAACTCTTGCCATCTCAACTCTCGTGAATCTCCTACGTTGTGCCAACGGTATTACACCCTCCTGTGAATAAATTGATTTATATCATAAATGTTCAGTACGAGTAAAAAGACAAACGATGTAGAGTATGGAGTGAATTGATACTTTTTTTATAAAACTATTAGTATCTTTAAGCTTTAGCTTCAAAAATTTTCGCAACATTACTTTGGTTTTTAATTTTACATTTGTTCTTATTTATTGCGTAATGAAGTTAACTGTAGAAGCACTCATAAAACTTTAAAATAGAAGTTTACAAAACTTAAATTATTACTTATGTTGGCACTAATTACTTGTCACTTAGTTTTGATAAACTAGCTTTAAAACTGTTAATTAATTATTTGTAAAAACTTAAATTAAATTATTTGTTGTTTTAAAAAAAATTCATTTACTTTTTTTACTTCTTACTGTTAATTCGTTTAGAAAAAATTCAATGGTTGTAGTCAAACATACAGAAAAAGAAGATTATATTTTTCCTTTTAAAGCTAAATTATATACTGATAAATTTTTAAAGCTTTAAAACAAAAATTAACCTCATCATTGTTATTTTTTGAGTTTGGCGTTGAAGAATCACAGGGAGAAGTAGAGTCATTAATGTGGTCTTTTTTAAGTTTTTGTATTTGTTCCTGCATTTCGGTAATATTTTTTTCATAATCAATCATCTTTTTTTCCAAGCCAGACTTGCTTTTTTCTGACGCAGCAAGTTCATCTCTAATATTAAAACTTAATAAATAAGCTGATTAAACCTTGTAGTTAAAGTTTAGCAAAGTACAAATGGTAACTTTAAAACAATGTAAGAAAGTTTATAAGATATCTTAAAATAAGTTTTCAACAAATTCAGCTTGGTAACATTTACTTAAAATTCAATATATTTGTTAATTAGCAATTAAATTAAATAACTTGTTTTGTCAGATTTGCAAGTTTGTTATCTAAATGCAAAATATAAAAGTATGCACGTTAAATATTTACTTTTTAAAATACACTACAAGAATAGCATTAAAACTTTCTTAATTTACTATCATGAGCAGTTACATTAAAGTAGTACAAAAATGCATAAATGTGTTAACGATAAAAAACAAAACTTTAAAAGGGTGTGCTGCGTGGAAATTTGGTCCAACTGTTGAATTAGATCATCTTTTACTACATTGAGCGCATTTTTGGTTGCAAGCAGTTTGGTATTTTCAGTGAGTAGGTTTTCTACTTCTTTACTCATTCCTATTGTTAGTGTTTATTTATTTAAAAAATCATTTTAAATTTACTTATTAACAGTGAAATTTTCAAAATAGATAAAGTAGTTGCTAGTAGTAAAAGATAATCAATATTCTTTTACGTTTGATTATTTTATAAAAAACACAGATTGAAGTATTATTATCAAAAAGGAACTTAAAAAGCCATAAACAAACATTACGATTACTAAATAAAAATTAAAAATGATTTTAGTTGCAGACAATTGCTAGAAAGTTTTGAAACATAAAAACGATTTGATGGAGTAATTTTTTTTTAATAATAAAAAAATACCAAAATATCCGATTTTTACTTAATATTTGAGTTTTGTAGTCTTTTAAAGTACTATTTTTTTATAAAATTATATGTGAGTAGACATAAACAAGGATTTTTTAATAGTTGAAAGAACATAAATATTCAATCATCAAAAAATTTCCAAAATATGACTTGTCTAAATTAAGGTTATAGGGGCGTCAATTAAATAACATGAATGCTTTATATTAGATTATATTTTTGTATCTTTAAACTTTTTTTGTTAAATGAAACTTAAAAAAAAATCACCTGCAATATCAGCTCCTTTGTCAACATCACCCAGATCTTGCATTGAAAGTTCGGCAAATAGAGAGTTTTCATTGGCTGTCTCTTCCTTAACTACAATGCTTGATGACCTTTTTTTTTTAAACTATGATGTTAAATCTATCTGAACAAAAAAAAAATTAGAATGAATGGTTCAAAGGTAGTCTGCCTTTTATAGAAGAAGTTAGACAGCTGTGAATAATTTGAACATGCAATAAAATTGGTTAAAAATCCCACAGTAAAAAGCTGTTTTAACTCTTTGAAAACAAAAACAACAGATTCAAAGTCTTTCGTTTATCAAAACATTGAAACTTGTATTTAAATAGAAACAATAGATTATATGATTAACAAAAACATAACTATTTGAAAATACCGTAATATTTAAAGCATACAAACGTATTTAAAAGGTCTTGATTTTCAGCGTGATGTAAATTGTCGCCAAAAGCTAAAACGTCTTTTTCTACAAGCGTTTCTTTAGTTATTTTGTTATCATCATTGCTCATTGATTTTCATCCATAATCTCATCAGACTTTTCTAATGTTTCGAAATTTTCAACTTTCTCTTCATTTTTTTCTGTATGAAATCAAAACTAGTTAAAAGAATTTTTATAAAACCTAATGGGCGTGTAACGTAATTATAAAAACCTAGGTATGAAATTTCAACTGTGTCTAATAAACAAACCTATTATTAAAAAAAAAGTATTTTAGATCAAATTACTATAATAACATTTAGTTATTTATAATTCATGACACTTACAAACTTTTAATTTATGTGTATTACAATGAACACATTTAAACAATGTTATTTTATAAACAAGCCGATCTGTCATTTTAAAACAACGATATAACAATTATAAAAGTAATAGCTAAAATAATACTTAAGGTATATAATCATAATTTTTAAACTATTAACATTGTAAATTACTAAACACCAAATAAACTAATACTAGTGCTTATGAAAATTGTTAAATCTGTTAAATGTAAAACAAAACAGAGAAAATCAAATATTTTGGTAAGCCTAGCAACACAAAATATACTTTTATTCTTGCATGCATTATACTATCTTAAAAGTGCTTACCTTGGTTTTCTAACAAGTTGTTTTGGCTCTCACTAGTCACAATACTTTGATTTTCAATAGGTGTGCTGGGTAGTTCATCCTAAAATAGTTTTAAATATGTTAAAAACCACATAAAAACCACACAACTGCATTTTAATTTACGCTTCACATCTTCAGCAACTAGTGACTACAAAATTTAAAAACATATATTTTTCTATAGCTATTTTTGATTTATTTAATTTAAAGAAAAGAATAAAAAATTCTAGTGCATATAAACTATTAGATTATTATTTCAAATAATCTGAACAATGCATTTTAACTGTTAAAACTTGAGTAAAGTGCACAAAGAGTAATAAAATACTTTATCTAGTAAATTTATGAGATTAAAAAACAGCACTTTATTAAACGTACAAAAACAGAGCATTAAGTGACTTAATCTTTGAAACAAAAGCATAGACATTTATATACATTTTTATTTAATAAGCAATAAAAAAATAAGATGATAAATTAATAAAAAAACTGTATAAAGTAAAATTGAAAAGAAAAAAGATTATACTAAACTGTTACACGATCAAAGTTATTTAAAAAAAATTCAAGTATCGTTTTGTATAGGTTTCATGGTTAACTTATTTCGATTTTTACTGAAGAAACGGGAGTTACAAGCACATAAAATGAAATCTAACTTTATAAGATATTTTTTTCATGTGATTTTAGTTTCGGTTAAATACAGTTGTTCAAAAAATATAAAGTAATTAAACATACATACCACTTGTTGTTTTGTTTATACAAAAGAAACTAATATATACATTTCTTCATAAAACTTTATAATTATTTTATATATAAGTTAGCAAAAAAGTTTATTTTGATGTAAATAGTAAAAAAATGTTATTAGAAACTATATAGACTTATTATAAATAAAGCAACAACTAGTTTAATTTCATCTAAAATTATTCAATTACTTTTAAGCAATACTTACAAAAATTTAATGATTTTAACCCCAAAGTTTTACTTAATGTTTTTTTTTAATATAAATGCCGAAAATCTAACTATCATCAAAGATATTTAATACATTAAACTACCTGAAAAAACTTTACGAAGTATACAAATCACTACAGTGTAAAAACAAGATATTTGTTATTTTACCTAAAGTAATTAAAAAAAAATAAAAACAGTGAAAATTAAACTTTCAATGAATGTAAATTTAAATCTTTAGAAATATGATGATCAATTGGCTCGTCATCATCTAAAACAGAGTCATCTGCCGTTAAAATAGAAGTTTCACAGCTTCCGGACTGCATTTTTTCACTAAAATTAGCATGGTTATCCAGTTGAGAGGGAGACTTTTTTCTACTTCTGTTCTGTATAAAAAATTAAATTATTGTACCAGCTCTATTTTATAAAGTAATTGCATTATTTTTATATGCATAAATAAAAACATTATAAAAAAAGTTTGTGATATAGTAAAAAAATAAATTAATTAAAGTAAAAAGTATATTTATAAAAATTCATCGAATATAAATAACTAGTAAAACCTTTAAGTAAGTCTGTACTTTTTGAATTAAAATTATTTCTGTTATATCCTTAAAACAAAAACTAATAAAATGTTTACTTCCACCTCAAAAGTTTTATTGTTTAGCTTGTTTTGTACTATAAATTTTGACAGTTTACTTTTGTATTCTGAGCTAATTACTAAACATTACAGTAATTTTTTAATGATTTTATACACAAATTTCACAAATTGATGTATTCTATTATGTTTGGTAGTATAAAATATTAAGGTATGTTGAATTATATATAAAAATTTGTGGGTTTTACTGTTTTTAAACATTTTATCAAACAATTAAAATATAATACAAATAAATTAAAATAGTTTACATAAGACAAAATTTTAATAAAAATATTATTAAAACAAATTTAGTTAGGTAAACTATAATCATTTCTAGAAGCCAATATGATCAAAAATTATAAAAGTAGAGGACATTGAAATTGAAATTTTTTTATCATTAATAAAAATATTTGATACAACATCAATTCATTATAAAAAATGATGTTATAAATAAATCTAAATACTTACTAATAAACATCAATTTCATCTAAAACTTCTCTGCAGTTTTTTTTTATGTCGTTTATTTTTTAGTAGACAAAATATTTTACTAGACTATTTTCGAAATTACTATGGTATAAAACTTTTTAGTTAAAATAGTCGAAATGTTTTTTATTGCTGCTTACTAAACATTAAATATTGATCTAAATAACTTAATACTTTTAAAAATATTGAAGGTAAAGCTGTGTTCAAATTGTTAGTAAGTACTCTACTTTTTATATGTATTTTCAATTTTTTTCAGTAAAAGTAATTATTAATTTAATAATTTTATCTGTAAAAAGATAAATGACATAGTAATAACCTAAGACAATATTAAAATGTTTATGAATAAATAACAACAAGGTAGAATTATAAAACCATTAGCAAAACCAAAAATTAACTCAGAAAAAATGTATTTCATTATTATCACTATAACTAGTTTAGTGAAAAAATGGTTTGGATAACAACAACGAAAATAATAAACAGTTTACCTGATCCATTGAAAAAAAAGTGCTTTAGAAATTAGGTTTTGGTTAGTATATATTTATTGATACTTACACTGTAAATAGTCAAACTAATTATCAATTTAGACACACCACAAAATATGATTTCTAGATAAAAATATTTATGTTTTCTTAAACAAAAATAAAACCATCTAATAAAATAAAAACAAAATTAGTAAAAATGTTAAGATTATTTTATTATTTAGCTAAAGAATTTTTTTATAAATGCGTAGTAATTTCTAAAACCAAAAAAAAAGTATAAAACGTAATCTCTAATTTTATTTTAACAAAATTGTTAACTAAAAAGTAATAATACAATACCAGTATAGGGTTACTAGTTTAAAATAATAAAACAATGTTTAAGTTTTTCTGGTTACACCTTGTGGAGTTTATTTTAATATTTCATTTTAATAAAAATAAAACAAACTTTGGTCGTGCAACAGGTGAGCTTGGACTTTCCGCTAAACTTTGATTCATTTGTTGAAGTTTAGTTTTTTTCTATCAACTCTACATAAGATTGTATCATCTGAAGAATAAACATTTGCAGTTTTTATGCATATATATACATATTTATTTAAAGAAAAATCTTGTAGATTTTAATCAAAATTTAAAACATATTTTTTAATCAATTTGATATTCATATAATTTGAAAAATAAAAATAAATTACTTAAATTCAGTTCTGTTGTCGTCTTTGCTTTTTTGTGCAACAAGTTTGACAATGGTAAAAGTTAATAAAGTTTTTATTTAAAGGTAATTAAAATTCGAATAAGTAACTGTCAAGACTGTTTTAGTTCTTTATGAGCAGATTTTATAACTACATTGACTTGTTATTTTACTTATTTTTTTTACTTTTAGGGTGACTACACAAGAAAACTTCTAATGTTAAAAGTAATTAAAACTTTAAAGATGTTTACTTTACCTGAAATTATTTAGATTAATTTTTTATTTAATTAATAAAACTACTTTAATCTAGAAATATAAGGTTTCAATTGGTTAAGTAGAATTTCAGAAATTACATTGTTGATTTTATAAAGCAAAGTACATCTCTCTAAACAAGCCATGTTGGAGAAGCTTTTGTTGTAATGACCAGATTAGCTTTTTGCCGGATAAAAATAAAGTATTAGATATTTTTTTAATCTAATACTATACTTCTTTTATATTATGTAATCCATGTAATAAAACGCACACTATTTCTTTTTTAATTTTCTTTAAACAATTTTTTCTACGAACCAGACAGCTAAAACAAAAAAAAATTACCAAAACAAAACTTTTTTACAATTTAACATCAAACTAGGTTTATAATTTGCACATTATTTTCATTATGGGATTAATAACTTTTAAAGTTAAAACATTTATTCTAGCTTAATAAATTAAATCTACTTCTCGGCTAAAGCATCTAGATTAACGAGGGTCAAATAAGCGAGGATGTACTGAAATATATATAAAAAAAAACAAGTTCTACTTAATTTATCTTCAAAAAGTATCTAAAACCATATAGGGATGGTCAAGTAATTATTATTGTAAAATAACATTGGCCTTTATAAAAATTATCAAACTATGTACTATAAAAAACTTTTTACAGAACAAAAAGAATTAATTTTTGAGATATAGTCCAGTCAATTGTGCAAAAAGTTTCTAATACAAATGAATCGAAAAAATTTCATTGCTGACTTTCTTCGAACTTTGAAAAACTTACTAAAAATCTACTTTCTCCTTCATTTTTTAATCAATTAACCTCTATTTTTTTTTAAATGTGCCTTACATCAATAAAGAAACTTTTATTGTATTGATCAAATATAACATTTAAAAAGTTTATGAACAAAATAAAAAAAAGAATTGTTTGTTATCAAATTAAGATTAAAATGAGAAAGTTTCAGAACGATGACTTCTTAAGAACTGTGATAAAAGATATATTTTCAATGAAATAGACTTTTTTTTCTTTTACCTCGTTCCTTCCATAAGGATCCTATTGAACTATTCAACTTCGTACTCTCATATCTCAAAAGCTAATTTTAATTCTACAAAACGGTAAAAAGCAACTGCTAGCTAAGCTAAAGATCTTTAAAATAAGATCAACATATAAAATTTTTTTTTACGCCCGTATGGTCTTAATAGGGTACACATAGGCTAAAACTGTATATGAAATAAGTTCAATTCAAAATTTTATTAACAAAAAAATGCTTCACTCGCTTGAACCAAATCAAACGAGATCATCAGTTGAACAAAATCTGTAAAAAAAAATTATGCAAAAATGTAAGAAGGCATTAGGCTAAACTTGAAATAAAATACTAAAAGCTTTAAGTTTGAATATATGATATAAGTTAAACAACATGAACGGAACTAAAATATTATCATATATAGCAATAACAAATACAATAAATGATTAATTTCATATAAAACACTAATATTCCAAAGAAATTGTATGCAAAATAAAAAACAACTTTAAAGAAAACTTGTTAGTTATAACTTAAATATAGCTATGTATCAAAGGGAACGGGTCAAAATTGTACATAGACAAAATTGCACGACAATAATTTTGCACCAAGGGTCAATTTTGCACGGAGGATCTTTTTTGCACGTGAGTAAAAAAAAAATAGAAAAAATATATATTATACAAAAAAAAACAGAAAAACTAAAATATAAATTTATAAAAAAACAAAAAAAAAAGTTACTGACCGACGGTAAGGGTTAGGGACAACAGTGATAGTTAAAAAATAATAATAATTAACTAATAAAAAAAAAAGAAAAAATGCTACTGACCGAGAGTAAGGGTTAGGAGTAACAGTGAAAGTAATATTTAAAAAAAATAAATTAATAAAAAAAAATTTAATAAATAAAAAATTCAACACGTGCGAAAATCTCTCCGTGCAAATTTGTCCGCTCGTGCAAATTAGACACCTACCCGTATCAAAAGATGTTGCTTACCTGCCAAATGAAATAGTAATAGAAAAAATAAATGTTGCTATTAAAGTTTAAAAAAACTTTTGTTACACACGTATAGAAAAATTACTTTCAAAAAAATATTAATATTTCATTAAAAAAAAATTTATGGTAAACTTATATCAACATTTTCACAAAATACCCAACTTTACTTAACCACAGCTAACCATGTTTGTACTTTTAAATTTCTTAAGTAAAAGGTACTTGTTTGAACTAACTAAGTTAAGCAACATTTTAATTGACTAAAATTAAATCTACACACATGAAAACTAAAACAAAATGCTTGCTCATGCCAATTTGATCATCAGACCACAAGTTTCGGTAGACTGAGACCGGTTTCGTCCTTATTAGGACTCATCAGTCAGTCACAACCGAAAAACCTGCAGTCTTCAATCTACAAATGGTTTATCATGCTTTCACATGAAGCAACCATTTGCTGGCAATGATCAGTGACGTCAGCATTGTCATTTGCCGTGCAACGTTTTAAACATTGTCCACTAGGCAAGACATCTGGTACGCTCGTTTTAGTACAATCAACAAAAAACATCGGCGAAAGTCAGCAGAGCAGAAGCTTGGACCTTCGTTTGCCGTGAGACAAGCTCAATTTTAACAAAATGGTTGATCATGCCAATTCGATCATCAGACCACAAGTTTGTTGAAACATGTTTTCTTTACTACTAAATCTAAGGCAAAATCAAAAGGAAACATCAGACCAAATCGTATTTATATTATTTATTATAATAAATAGTTTACTTTTTAAATAAGCTATTAGATCATGTTTAAAAATCAAGCGTTAAAAACAATAAAAACAAATGAACCCACCTCATTATGTCTAACATGCAGCTCAGAAAATTCTCTTTTTGCTTCAACATCACGGTCTTGAAGACGCTCAACTACAAAGAAAACACATGTCAATAAATATTTCTATATTGTTACAAAAAAAACTAAAAACCGAGAAAAGCCACTTTACTAATAAAAAAATTAAAATTATCTAACACTTTAAAAAATATACAACTATACTAACTTTGATCAGCATAATTTTTACACTTCAACTCAAGATGCCTATTTTCGCTTTCAAAATTTTCCATTTTTAACCTTACTTCTCTACTTTGTCCTTCATTGATATCCTCGTTTTCCATTAGCT
>NW_028140595.1:0-21916 GCF_965202585.1 Thalia democratica | reverse complement strand
ATGTACTCTTTAGCACTTTAAGTTTTGTAAAAAATAAACGAATAAAAAACATATGAATTTTTATACAAATAGGTTATATCAGATTTTCTATAGAAAAAGCTTTTTTTTTTTAAATATGAAGATTTATCTTTTCATTAATAAAAACAAGTGAAAAGCGATAAAGTATTCTTGTAAGGTTGAAGCTTTTGTTTTGACTCAACCAGAAATTAATTTTTTTGGAAAATTACATTTTCTGTGTCATAGAAGAGCCAACACAGACAAAAGGATATGTGTAAGTAGTTGAATTTAAGAATACGAGGTTCAAAGTAAACGAATAAAATTCATCAACTTTTAATTTAAAACAAATTGACTCTCTGAAATAAAAAGCTAAAAAACTTAAGTATTTAAATACAAATGTACAATTATAATGAATACAGTCATGTGTTTTAAAGCGAAAAAATGTATATTTTTATTTATTATAATGAAATTGTAAAAGTGAATACAAAAATAACTTTAAAAAAGTTAAAATTAAAACATTTCGTTGAAGAGTTTACTTAAACTAAAGAAAATTGCACACCCATTTGTTTTAAAATTAAAAGATATAATTTTTTTATAATAATTTTAACAACATTAGTATCAACAAGACTCATATAAGTTAAGCATTTAAAGTCAATTTTATGAGGTTTTCCATATTTAAAGAAAATTTGATATTATTATCTAAGAAAAATAAAACACCTAATCAATTTGTACAAATTGAGCACTAAAAGAACTTTTATAAACAATAGTCGTATTTAATAAATATTAAATAAGTTATAAAATCGTATGAATTAGAGTGATCAATGCATTATAGCTTTTTATAGCAAAACACTTTTTATTCAACGATTGTTAATTTAGCTGACACTGTTTCTCCTAAAAGGGTCTTCAAAGTTTTTTAAGTAACAATAAAATTACACTAAGAGCACACATAAATAAAAAAGATCAATGAATTAGAAAGAAACTAATTTGTAATTAAATATTTTTTGTAGTTATGTACTTTTGTAAATATAAATGAAATTAATTAATTGTAAAATGAAAACTAAGCAAAAACACTTGCCAAAAAATATTGTTATAAATAAACTGACAAATATAAAAAACTTAAGATGGTACAATAAACAAAAAAACAACATTTACAACAATAAGTAATAACTAGATCAAAATGGGGACATGAAGAAATTAGTTCTTTTCATTAAGTTCTTGGACTCTGTCCACTTCGGCAATGGCCATTCTTTTGCAATTGAGAACCATTGAGAATTGTAGTACGTGCAATTGCAGAAATAAGATAAATTTCCCTTTTAATAGTGATGACTTCTAAAGGTTGTCCATAAAGCAACATCCAGAGATATGGAATACATTCGTTCTCTTCTTTAAAAACAAAATAGCAGCAAGACAAGTATAGCATTATCAAGAAATTAAAAGCAACAGGCCTGGCTAAATTTACTAAATCAATTAAAATTGAATTCTCCGTAATTAAATGGTATGCTGTTTAAAAACAACTGCTCAGAACCAAGAAAGGCAGATAACTGCTCTATCTGAAATTTAAAAAGAATAGCCATTGCCGAAGTGGACAGAGTCAAAGAGCTTAATATAAGAATAAGCTATTTTCTAAATGCCTCCATTTTAGATCTAGTTATTTCTTTTTTTCTATTGTAGTAAATTTTTGTTAATTATACAATCCTTAATTTTATATATTACTGTAAGTTTATTTATAAGTATATTTTTATTATAGGAGTAGTTTTACTTAGTTTTCGTTCTACAATTTATCAATTTCCTTGATATTTACTCAAGTAAATAATTACAATAACTGGCTAATTACTTTCTTATTACTTGATCTTACTAAATATATTTGTGTGCTTCTTGTTATTTTATTGTTACTAAAAAAGCACTGAATATTTATTTAGAAAAAACAGTGTCGGCTAAAGTAACAATCTTTGATAAAAAAACTTTTAAACCACTTAATTAATAAATTTTAATTGTTCTTATTAGTGCGTGAATGCTTTGTTATTTGCATTTTAGGTCTTTCAAGTTTACATAGTGAGAAAAAACTTAGAAAGCTTTTTAAGTAAAATAATATTTGAAGTTTTTATAGTAACTAAAACAACTCACTTTTATCAGTAGAGCAAGAAAATAGATCCGACTTTGAAGCTTCAGGTAAAAAATTGTTATCTGAATCATCAGACATTTCCTCACTTGAACATTCTGCTGTTTTTAAGTAAACTACTGATAATTAATGAATTAAAATTATAACTACTAAAATTTGAAACGTATATTCAAATATTACTTAATATCATAAAATTAAAAAAACAGTTATAACAAAAAACTAACTAAAGAAAATGTCATTAATATGTTCGTTATAGATAATAAGACATTGTGAGTAATAATATTTTATAAAAAAAATGATAGATACAAGTTTTACTAAATTTGGTTTTCTAACAAAATCTTTTGTAAGATGAAATCTTAAAATATACTATGTCTATCAGTGAAACACGACAATAATAAATAAATAGTCTCAATACAGACAAAAAAAGCTTTGTTAAAGATTATTTTTAACAAAGTTTTGAAATACTGTACTAAAAATCTGTTACCATTATAAACAGTGACAAAAAGTAAGCTAATAACTCCACTGTTGCGTCATTTCTCAATGTTAAAACCATGTGTAAACTTTTGTAATACATTTTATTCGTTATTAAGCAAATTTTACATTGCTGATTTGGTGTAGAATTTTTAAATTAAAAGTTAAAGCTTGTTAATGTTTTTAAGTCAGAGTTTCTCAAAGTATTCACAATTGTGTACGGAAGTATGTTTATAATGCAGAAGAACTTTATAAGTTCAGCAAATATTCTAAATGCTATTTTTAATCTGAATTTATCTAAACAATATTTATTAAAACAAAAACTTAAACTTTGTAGTTGAGTTACAAATAAATCATAATTGGAACAGAACTCTGTGTAAGACTTGTTTTTAGTTTTAAATAATGCTTAGTATTCTTGCCTCTAACTATCTATTGTGAACAATCGGTTTTTAATGGTCTATAAGTTGACATTATTGAACTTTTAAATTAAATATTTTAGCACACTTTAGTGGTTTAAAGTCTATTTTGAAACTGTACATTTTTATACGCTACATCTTAACTTTTTAGGCTTAAAATTAATAGTTTAATGTATGTTTTGTCAAACAATGTATATTTTTTCACTCTAAACAGTTGCATTTTTTCATTAAAAAATGTTTAATCACCAACAAAAACAAGTAAAAGTTTCTATTTTTCAAAAATATTACTTAAGTTTGCTATTTTCACCTGTATTAATCTGTGTAATTTCAAGTTTTCAAAATGAAGTGGGAACTTAGTGTATATAATAAAAAATTGCTGAAGAAAAACAAGAATGCCATTATTTTGTGCAAAAAACTAAACCTGAATGACCAAATCTAGCCTGATTTATATTAAACTAGCCAGAGCCAGCATAAACTTGTGGTTTTAAAATTAAAAGCCAATTACCATACAAATTGATAAGATTTTTAGAGAAAAAACTTATGATTTTCTTACATAAGGGTTTCACTTGTTTATTCAAAACGTCCCCTTTAAACATATTAAAAAAGCTATGGCCCCCTCAAACAAGAATACTCAAAAAACCATCATTAAAAACACCTATGACCTTTTTTTGGCTCTTAACTGTAACTTAAAATACTTAAAATTAAAGTTTCAAATATGACCTCATGGGCTCCTTTGTTTCTTTGCTGCTCATGGCCCCCTGATTAACTGTCATGGCCAACTTTGGGAAACCTGTCTAATATTTTCAAAAAAAAAATCAAAATTCAAGAGTCAGCCTGCGTCTTTCAAATAACTCATAAAAAGTATTTAGGCTGAATGTGTGACAACCATGCAATTAACCATATATTTTTAAGTTTGGTTAAAATAATTTAAAAATAAATAATGTTCAAATTTGTATACAAAATTTTAGTTGAAGACTACTAATATTTTTCTCAAAACTTAAGTTTTCAACTAATTTAAACTTTTAATTATTAAAAATTCAGTTTATTAAAATAGATATAGCCAGTAGAAAGTACATATTTATTTATTCGTGTACTTTTATTAGGATTGCTCAAGATTAAAAAAAAATTCTCCAGTTTTTTCTAATTGTCTTCCTTTGAAAGTACAAGCTTTTCAGTTCATTTATATTATAATACAAAATTAAACTTAAGGTCTTAAATGGTGTGAAAGTATTTTGAAGTACTGTACTGCTTCTTTAATGTGTTTTAATTTAAAAAACCTTAATAACACATATTTTGTTTATGATAGATTTTACTATCTAAAATATTTTTTTTTATTTTGATATGAATTTTGTTTAAAATACCAGTTTTTTCAAACTTTATTTGTAATTAAATTTCAGGTATTTTTGCCTAAATTGTCATAAAGACATTTCTAGGTTTTAAGATATGGCTGAATATTCTACACATGTGTCGCTGATTGGCTGATCTATTTTCATAGAGATAAAGCTATCCAACCGTAAATTTTGATGCTTTTTATCATATTTTGGAACCACTAGTTGTTACAAGTTAGCAAAAGACTTAGTTTAAAATTCAAAAGTCTTTTCTCAAATATTAAACCTTACTAGTTTCAGAAATTTGTATACAATTTAACTGTAATACATCTGTAGGATGAGAAAAATTATTAAATAATAATTTAACTTAGGATTATTTACTTTCACTGCTAAAATAAGGTTATTAGTGGTGGGGTTCATTATTTTGGTTTAAAAATTCACCTAGGATGAAATTCATCAGTAATTACCTAGGATGAAGTTGCACCAATGTCAAGCTAAAATTATATTGAATTTAATGTCTTTCTAACCATGATTTTAGGCTAAAAATCAATGTTTTATGCTAACTATGTTTAGCCTGAAATATACTTTGTTTTAAACAAGATTTAAATACAAAGTGAGAATAAAATTTATTTATGACAAACTAAAGTATTCGATTGATTATGTTTTACAATATCATATTCAATATAAAAAATTAAAAATATTTAATGCTTTACATTGTTTAATAAAAGCAATTATGTATTTAAGTTTTATTAATTTATGATATATAACTCAATTTATGTACTTATAAATATAAATATTTAGCCAAAAATTATAGTTAAGAATACATCAAATACAATATAATTTCAGTTAGATATTGGTTCAACATCATACTAGATAATTATCAAATTCACATTGGCTTTTATGTAATAAAATATATGTAGGATTGCCACACACTAATGAGCTCAGAGAAATTTCAAATAATAGAAAATCTCAGGGAAACTCACGAAAATTTTAATTTTTTTATTCTCTGGGAAACTCAAAGCAGTTTTAAGATTTTTAAGAAAACCTCAGGAATTTTTTTTATTTAGTTTATTAAAAATATTTAAGGATTTGAAAAAAACTCTGGGAAGGTTAAGGTTACTCACAGAAGATTTTATGACTCAAAGAGTGGCAAAAAAGTATATATTAGGATTTAATTTATATTATTTCTAGAAGTATTAGCTTATAATTTTTACAGTAATAGTTAGTTTTAATTAAGTTCAGGTTAAATGTATAAAATAAAGTTCACAGGGTAACTTAGGCCTCTGATTGTTTTTATAACTTTGTTTTGGATCTAAAACATTGTTTGAACAACAGATATCTAATTTGCCACAAGAACTTTTTTAAGGGTGTAGAGGGTTAAAAGCCAATCACTTCCATGTTTTTGTTTATTTATATAACTATGATTCTTCCATTAAATAAGCATAAGGAAATTACAGTTGAGGCCAGGGGGTTACATCCATGTAAGATACTCACTAAAATTTTAAAACATATATGTTTTATATTTAAAGGGTATCTTTAAGAAGTATGCATCCGTGTAAGGTAAGAATAAACTTAGGGGGATAGGGGGGTTAAAACACTTTTTTTAGAAATAAATATTAGTTAAAGGTCAGTTATTCATTAAGAAAAAATGTAACCCCCCTGTAAAAAAAATTTAGGGGCATAGGGGTGTTAAAACGCTTTTTTCGTAATGTGATCTTGTTTTGTATAGTTTTTCTATAAGCTACAAGTTGCTTTTTACAGACTTTAAAAATTCAAAACAACTTTTGAGATATAGCCGGTCAAATTCGGAGGCAATAATAGGTTCCATATGGAAGGCACAACTAAAACAGCAAATAACTAGAATTCACTAGAGATATATCTCCTAGCATTTTTGAAATTACTATCACAAATTTTTAGGAAATGTTCCTTGAAATATTTAAAAATACTGGTGCAAAGAATTATTAAAATTATTAAAAAATATATATATAAAAAATAAAAGAACTTTATTTTGTATTTTTGTTATAAAATTTTCATTTTTTGTTTGCAAAAGACTTTTCTAAACATTGCAAGGAACATTTCCTAAAAATTTGAAATAGTTATCTCAAAAAACCTAGGAGAAGATATATTCTTAGTGATTTCTAGTTATTTGCTGTTTTAGTTGTGCCTCTTATAAAGAACCCAATGTTACCTCCGACTTTGACCGGCTATATCTTAAAGATTGCTTTGAATTTTTTAAATCTGTAAATAGCATCTAGTAGCTCAGTAAAAACTATATAAAATAAGATCACATTCTAAAAAAAATGTTTTAACCCCCCTATGCCCTTAAACTTATCCTTATCTTACACGGATGCGTACTTCTTAAAGATACTCTTTGAATGTAATAGTAAATAATAACTGGCTTTTTATTTATATTTTATAATTATATGTGGTTACTTACATAACTTTATAAATAAATAAAAATATGGAAGTGGTGGGCTTTGAACCCTAACGCAGGTGTTTCTGAGCAAAAATACACTGCCTTAACCACTCGTCCATGTTGCCTGTGGTATAGCAGCACATTTTGCGTTTATTAATGTAAAAATTTTAACAATTTTTAAAAAGTTTTTGCATTGAAATTTATTCATAAATACTAATTCAATAAATATATGATAACATAATTAATTATGTACCTATTTGTTAACATAACAAAACAACTAAATTAATATTTAAATTAGTTTAATCATTATATTTAATCAAGTATAATACTTGCTATTTAAAAAAATACAAAACAACAAAAAAAAAAACTATACGTAATACACACAACAAGTTTATACATAAAACAAACAAGATAATTGACTAACTTAAACTAAATAAAAGTAATAGTTACTTTAATTTAAACTGTTATGCCTAAGTATAAGCTTAATATTTTAACCTACAATTAATAAATTCTACGCCTACCCCTTACACTCATTTTATTTCTAAACTATATAGATCTCATAAAACTTACTCCTTTATTAAACTAACTCTTAACTATTTTTAGGGCTTTGTTTTTCAATAATTTTAAAACTTTTTCAACTATACTTTTTCAACTATGTTTATTTTCGCCAAAAAAAAAATATTTTGAGTTTATTTTAAAAACTTGCTTTAATTATTTTGTTTACTATTTTTTGTTTATATGTGATAAAAATTTCGAATCAAGATGTTTGTAAGCGTTTGTGTTATTTTTTATTTAAAATTTTGTTTTCTCTGAGTGTTTTCAATGAAAATAGCTTAAATACAAATGAAAAATATTGTTTTAAAGCACAAAAAATAATAAAATTCATTACTAAACCGGTTATCAACCAATGAGAATTTAAAATAAAGTTTTCAGTTGTACGAACCTTGATTTAATTCCTTTGGTAAACCTGTTTTGACCATATATTTAATATTCTGTCATTTATGTATGAAAGGGTTATAAGTAGAATTCAAAATATTTTTAAAGTGTATTCTTGTCTCTTAAGACGTAAATTTTATTTATACTTAATTTTTCTATAAACTTCTCATCAAACCATATTTTAATAATATTTTGATATTTACATACAAAAAATTGATCTATATATGAAGTTTAAACGACGTTTTATTGTTTATTTTATATAAAAAATGTACTAAACACCATTGTTTTTATTGAAACTGATTAAGTTATAACGTTTTTAGGTTTTCTTATTTTTTTCTGGTTTTTTTCATAAAAATTTAATCACTATTAATTATTTTATATTTTTTTACCCAAAAGTACGTTTCTTTTAATTGTTTATTTTAAAATTTACGTAAACTTGGTTTTTTATAGGTAACTATTAAAAAAATTATTAATACTTAGTGGTTTATAAAAACACTTTTTAAATTATTAAAAACTAACTGTTTTATGTTATATTACTTAAATTAGTTATTTTTCAAGTTAACTCAGTACACCTAAGTTTAAAATATTAGGGTTGTTTTAGATTTTTTATTAACAATATGTTTGCTTTTTTAATGTTATTGCATCATTATGTCCCTGGTTTCGTAAAAAATTTAAAATATCAAAACTTTTTTATGCTCTTTAGCGCTACAAATTTTAAACAAATCAGCGACGCATTGGTGGAATATTCAGCAGTTTAAGATAAGTCTTCTTTATAAAATTAGCATCACAGCAAAATACTCTTTTACTTTATAATGTTATTTTTTTATGCTTATATTAAAGTAAAAATGAGAATAAAAAATGTTTCATTTACAACCAGGTTTCAATGATATAAAATTACGACCTCTTCAAGTATAATAAAACAATAAACTGCACATAACAATGTTGCTTATCTTTAATCTCATTTGAAAACTTATTCATGCATGAAAATGTAAAAAAAAACTAAAATGTTACATATCGCAATTTTTTGTCGCTGAATTATAGTTGTAAATAAAAGATTTAATTTGCTCATCTTTATTCAAATAAGCCTGTTACATTTCAGTAAATTGAGCAAAATTTTTTAGTCAAGGAAAATGACTGTGTGCTTATATTAACAAGTATTTATTTAGTTTTTTTATCTTTTATGAAACAAAAAAATTAAATAAATGACTAACTTTGAACATCATTATCTTGTTGTGATTGATCTTCATCGAAACCTGTGGTTGCAATTTCATTTTGGCCTTGGTAACCATCTTCTGTAATTAAAATTAACTTTATTTATATAACAAAAATATTTTATCAATATCGAAATAACTAAATTTTTATCGTAAAATGTACGTTAAAAGAAAAAGGCATTTTATATAGTGACATAAATGGGGAACGGGCCAAAAATGCACGAAGACAAAATCACACGAGGTTACTAAAATGCACGATGGGACTAAATTGCACGAGAACAAAGTTGCACGAAGATACTTTTGCACAAAGACAAATTTGTATAAGGGCACAAAATTGCACGAGTACAATTTTGCACCATGGGTCAATTTTGCACCAGTTACATTTTTGCACGAGGTTGAAAACAACAGAAAAAAACTAAAAATCAAATAAAAAAGCCAGATAAAGAAACTAAATGATAAATTATAAAAAAAAACCAAAAAGAAAAAAAAAACGTTACTGACCGAAGGTAAAGGTTAGGGGTAAGAGTGAAAGTAAAAATAAAATAACTATTGAAAACTTTTTAAATAAAAATAAAGAAAATAATTAAAAAAACTAATTAATTGAAAAAAAGCTACCAAACGAGTGTAAGGGTTAGGGGTAACAGTAATAATAAAATTAAACAAATAATTTAATTAATTAAATTAAAAAAAAAGTTACTAACCGAGGGTTAGGGGTAACAGTAATATAATAAATCAAATTATTAAAAAAAAATAAAAAATTCAACTCGTGTAAAAATGTTTCCGTGCAAAATTGTCTGCTCGTGCATTTTGGTACGCTTGTGCAAATTTGACAGCTACCCATATAAATGACATATTTTTAGAAAAGAATTGAATTTTTTTTTTAATTTTTAAACTAAATAAAACAGATAATTTTATTTTAATTTTTTTTTTAAATGAAGTATATATTTTATTGACCTTGAGAATTAATTTTAGTAATGTAAGCACTTACAATTTTTAAAGTAACTTTATTTGTAACTTGTAAATTTACTGAATTTACTTCATTCAATGTATAATAATAATATTTTTAAACTATTTTTTTATTGCAGATTTTATTAATATTTTTTTTTATTTATTTGTACTCTTAAACTATAAAACCATGAAAAAGTTATTTATTACACATTTAGGACTTGTTAGTCAAAAACTATCAACTTATATTACTTTCAACAACAGCAGGTTGCTCATCCTCATCCATGTGTGAACTTTCACCTTGTGTTTCAATCGGCTCGTTTTCAACTTGAAGCATTTCTACAGTGTTGTTTTCATATATGTTGTTGTTGTTTATAACTACATCTGTTAATAGAAGTGTTATGAAAAATTAACTAAGATAGAAAAAAAATTTCTGTACTCAATTAACTCACTACCACCAGATATTTCATCGTTTTTTTGCTGCTCAGAAGTGTTTGAAGTAACTTCAGTTTCTTTGTTTACCAGTTCATTAGATTGTTCTATCTCAGCCTTTATTTCTTCTATAAGTTGTTCTATTGGAATATTAAAGAAGGATCTTTTAACATAATTAGAAAACAATTACTAAGCATGTAATAATATTAAATAGATAACTCCAAAACCAATAAACATTTATATGTTTCATTAAACTCACCTGTCGTTATACTACTATATTGGCCAATATCAAGTTCTAAATCTCGACTATTAGATGTTACTTCATTTCCGTTTGATGGATTCACATTTGAGTCATGAAAATCACCTGGTTCTTCTTTGACTTCAATCAAGCCATGAACTACTTGATTATCAGTGATGGTTTCTGGTGACTCTATTGTGATGCAAAAACAATTTATAAAACTAAAAAACCATGTAAAATGTAAATTGAACTATTTATTATACAAAAAAGTAATAAAAAAAACTTGCTTTAAAAAAACAATTTATCATGTTAAAAATACCTGTAATATTACCGGTGTTACTTGAGTCCTTTTGAGTTTCTTCATGACCTAATCTTCTAGTAAGTGTCTGCAACCTTCAATTGTTTTAAAATATTAATTTTTGTTAAACTAAATTTTTCTATATATAGTTAATAGATTGTTTATAAAAATGGCAATCTTACAATGTTTAATTGGAAAAAAATTGCACATGGAAAGTATAAGAAAAACACTTTTAATATTTTTGATTATTTTTTTTATTATTTGAAGAAGCATAGATAGGCTGTTTATGATTTTCTTACTCAACTTGAATGTAAACTGTATGTAGGGTTGTCAAAAGATTTTACTATTTTTTTCGGGGAAAAAATTTCCTCCAGGTTTTCAAATTACATGTTTAAGGATCTATTTACCTAGTTTAAAATTAAGTTTAATGTAAAATCTGTGTTAACTAGTAGAATGACATTGAAAATATATCTTAAAGCTTTTTTAAATGTGTTTGTTTAAATGTGAAATTTTATGATGACTACAAAATTTATCTTTACAATACAGTTTTACTACTTAACATGTAAAAGTTGTTTAAAATTCCTGGTTTTTCCAAGTTATAAAGTAATTTTTTGTTCGAAATTCCAGGTGTTTTCAAAATTTCTCTAATTTCAGGTTTTTCTGTTTTTTTAGCTTAAATTGTCGAATTCAAAGATTTTACAGGATTTTAACCCTGTGTATGGGAATAAAAAATTCTGACTTGTGAGTTTTTAATTAAAAATTATTTTACATTTGGCAATTATGATGATAAAACATTGAAGCAAATTTAAGACAATTTGAAGAAAGTTTTATGGAAAAACTTCATGATTTTTACTAAATCCTTTGATACTAACAAAAAATAAAACAACAGAAAACCACCTATGCGAAACTTTCTTTAAGTCGTTTTAAAATCCAAAAAAAAAAACAACTTTGGCATTCTATTAATAATTTACTATGTGTTACTTAGCTGTTGGTTTTAGTTTCCATTTTGTGTATAAGCAAGGTTTAATTTTATAATCTTGTTTATTTTTAAACTTTATGCAAGTGATAATATTTTGTTGGTTTCTTTAAAATTATATTGCTTTTTAGGCTTTTAAAAAGGTAAAATAGCATAAAAGATCAAAACGCTAGATTTTATACAGTAGCTACAAAGCGACAGAAAAATCAGTGTTGTCAAGATTAAGAGACAGTAAGTTCGTACCTTATTTCTAGGTGAAATGTTATTAGTATATTGTTTATTGGGTTTTATAAAAATATTGATAATTAAAACAGGGCTGCCAATCGTTTTTTAAAATTTTTTCCAGGTTTTTCATATTTCTTCCAGGTTTGTAGAAGTGCACATTTTTAAGTCTATTTTTACTTATAAGTTAAGTTTAAAACAACACACTGTGTTAAATAGTATAAAACATTGAAAAGATACTGTAAAGCCACTTTAAATAGATTTTTTGATAAAAAACTTTTGATGATGACAAAAAATTTTTGTTTATATAATAGATTCTTTTAGTCAAATAGAAATTTTACAACTGAACATGAGAAAATTGTTAAAATTCCAGGTTCTATAAGTTATTTTTGTTCAAAATTCCAGGTTTTATCAATTTTTTTTCAAAATTTGTCAAGTTCCAGGTTTTTCCAGGTTTCCAGGTAAAGTGGCAACCCTGCAAAAATCTATATATATTAGTTTTAAAGGTTTAAGGGCATAGGGTGGTCCACCTTGATTTTTACAAGTTGATCTTATTACTTTATAGAGTTTTATCTGAGCAATCAGAAATTTTAAAACGCTTAAAAAAATTCAAAGTATTTGTTGAGATATGAGCGATCTAAGTCGGTGAACTCAATAGGTTCCTAATGGAAGGCGCAAACTAAAAATGCAAAAAAAAGACCATTTCACTAAAAACCTATCTCCTCCTTCAATTTTTAAGCAATCTTCTTCAAATTTTCACAGAAGGTGTATTATTAAATTTTAAAAACATAGAATGTAAAATTTGTTTTAATTTTGAAAATTATTATTTTTTAAAAACCACTTATTTTTTTGTTTTATTTATCTAAAATTTTTAATATTTTCAAAATTCCTTCATGAAAGTCTTCTAAATTACAAAATAACGTTTCCTGAAAGTTTGAGGTCTCCTAGCTCAAAAAATGAAGGAGAAAATGGGTTTTTAGTGATTTTTTAAATTTATGAGATATTTGAGTCTGAAAAATTTGCAGTCCATACATTTGTATTTGAAACTTTTTTTTTTAACTAAAATATCTTTAATATTCAATAAAATTTTTATTTCTATAAAAACTGACTTGTAGTTTTTACTATAAGCTTTCATATAAGATACAATGTTAATTTTAGAGTAAAAAAAATAGGACTCCCTATGCCCTTTATGAGATGCATGTTTAGAATAATATTGTAGTTTTCGAAGTATTATCTACAACTTTAATAACTTTTACACTTTTTATTTAACTTTTTATCAACTTGTTTACTAACTTCATATTTAGAAACAAAAATTAAATTTTTTATATTTTTAGTTGCTTTAAATTATTTATTAAACTGAAGAATGGACATTAGGATGCTTATAAGGCAACTACTAAGTTTTCAACTCAAACTCTTTTTACATTATGCACATACCACAAAAACACCCTGGTGAGATTATAGATGAATTGAAGAATCTTTTACCTTGGTTTTTTGAAAGCCACCCAGGTGAAAATTGTTTGTGATCATGTTTTATAGGAGTTTTTTTTTACATATAGTAGTTGTCACAGAAATATATTGTGCCAGTTTAAAGAAAGGTTTCTAGAGGTATTTTTGGGTGCCAAAAAGCTTGCATTGGATTGGTTTTCAGACAATTTAGAGATGCAATGGTATTAGTTTCTTCAAATCATCTTAAATTTTGTACAGGGTATTTTCCAAATGAAAAAAAAGACATTTTGAGCATAAAATTAAACAAGCACTTTTATGGCCATATATTAGTTTAAAATTTTTTGTTGTTTTTATTACTAATTTAGTTTATCTTAGATTCTTAAGAAATTCACATAAGAAATTTAAAAAAAATATTAAAAATGAACTTATTTTAATTTATTGTTTGGTTATACTATAAAAACTACTAAAAAGCTTAATAAATGACAATCTTAATAATATTTTTTCAACATATGATGCAGTTATATCAAAACATTTTATAAATACACTATGTTTTGTAGGATTTTCTTTGAAAGTAGAAAATAAAGTGAAATGTTTAGAAGAAAATTATCATTTATTCAAATAAAAGATTTAGATAAAGTTTTTACCTTACATATCTGCACAACTTAACAAATGTTAAACATTAATTTAAGTTTTAATATTTATAGAACCAAATAACAAGGCTGTTTGTTCATGATTTTTGTAGAAACGTTTTTACTTTTATCTATTTTTTGCCTATTCACATCCAACCAAGTCTGAATGTGATTTAGCTAATTTGATTCAATTTGAATAAAATGATGAAAGTTTTGTATAACAAGTTCAAAATCTATTAACTGTAAAAGACAAGTTGGAAGCTGCTAAAGAAGAAAAACTTGAAAATTATGAGTTGCTTGTAAAATATTTTACAAGTTCAAGCCTAAGTCGCAATGAGTTTATGATCTATTTAAAAAATAAATAAGGAGAAACCACACTTTAAAAAAAAATCTAGTAATCAAGCTTAAATATCTATAACTCAAAATTAATAAGAGAGTGAATCAGTAAATACATTTCTTCTGTAAGAATAGTCGGAGAAAACAAAATCAAAACTAGCTTTACTTATTTAAGTTTACAGGGTAGCCTAATGTATTTATCAACTTTTTTCAAAATGTCCTACAGGATTTTATAAGTACACACTTTTGGGACTATTTTTAACTAAAAGTTAAGTTTTAAGTAAAAAACTGTGTATAATAGTATAAAAACTTTCAAAATATACTGTAAAGTTACTTCAAATGTGTTTTTTATTAATTATAAATTTTGAAAATGATAAAATTTTTAATCTATATGGTAAATTTTTTGTGTCAAATCAAAATTTTCTTCTCTACACATAAAATTTTTTTTTAATTTAAGATTTTCAGTGATTTTTGGTCAAGATTCCACGTCTTTAAAGGTTTCTTTTATCAAAATTTCTCAAGTTTCAGTTTTTTAGCCTAAATTGTCAAATTCCAGGTGTTTCCAGGTTTTCAAGTTTTTTGTCAACCCTGAGTTTAAACAATAAATAAATATATGACATTTTATAACAGAAATTTCCAGAATTAAGCAAAAATGTTAAAACTAGAGAATTAGAGGAACAATCAAATTTTTTCAATTTTATCAAGTGATTTCTAAGAAAGTGGGAACCTTGATGACCACAATTTGTTGAAGATTGTATATTGATTACATTAAGTAAACAATATAAAAAATAAAACGGTGATTAAAATTGTTATACATATATCATATACAATATATATTTTATTTGTTATAAACAATAATCAGTTTTTCTAAAAAATTTAACGTAATTTTAAGTTATAATTACAAACTGTATAAATATTTATAAATACCTTGAATTTTTTAACATAAGCTCTTCCTCTAATATTCTATACCTCTCTATCATCTTTTTATAAGTTTTCACAACCATCTTATTTTCTCTTTCTAATCTGTAATTTATTTGTCATTGGAAACTTACTTATTAAAAAAAGTTTCTTAAAACAATTTTTTTATATTACTTTTTGTATTTTTTATCTCAAGAATCACTCTTTTGTATTAATAAACCAAAATGTTTTAGTCGTATTGAATTATCATAACAATAAATATATTTAAAGTTCTATTTATTGATTTTATTTACCATCTTTAAGTTTAAAGTTTATTCCAGATTAAATGTTGTAAGTTAAAATAGTTTTTATTAGATTAAACTTTTAATCAATAGTTGAACAAAACTGTTGAATTAAAAAAAGTTGTTGTTAAAGAAAGTAAAAATTATTTCTATAATATAAAAGGCAATTAAAAACTTGGAAATTTTTTCACTAGATTCCTTTTCTAATTTCTTTATCTTTTCCATCAACTTCATGTTTTCTTCGGAAAGTTTTTGATTTTTTAATCTTTGGTTTTCTGCATGTAAAAGATCATTTTCATTGTCTTGATCTTCAAGAATGTTTTGTAATCCTTCTATATAGGAATCAGTTCGATTCAAATCTAAAAAAACATAATATGATACATATTTTTAAAGTAAATACTCAGTATATAAAAATAAGTTTTTGATTATTAGTTTACTAACGTTTTAAATTTAAGTAAATTGAAAATGGTTAATAATACTTCATATTTTTAAATAACAGAACTTACGTTCATCCAACTCATTGCTATTAACAAGATCATCCATTTTTACAGTAAATCAGTAAACATTCTAGTGAAGAAATATAAAAATGTGTATGTAATTAGATTTTGTATAAGTATAACAAAAGAGTGTTTGTATTAGTTTTAAAATCCACTTATTCATCAATTTACTTGGTTAGTTTTTAATTTTAGTTACAAAAATAATAGTTTTAACAAAAACTGTAAGGAAAATTATAAAACTGAAAAAGTACTAGAAGCAAAGTTGCCACTCTTTTAGTCTAAAACACTTAACTGAGTGTCCTGAGTCATCATGAAGTTTTTTACATATTTAAAAAGATTTTTGTTAAGTCATTATAATTAATGTTAATAAATGTCAACTTCTTCAACAAAATTGGTTATAAAATTTTAAATTGTTGATACTAAATGTTATTAAAAATTTATAAAAATAAGTTCTAAGATCATCAATAATGATATCTTAAGTTTTTTATAAAATAACAAAACTATCCTGAATCAACTTGAGTTAAAAACTTCAAAATACTTTTAGTTATCTTGATTGACTTTAAACTGTTTTGAGTCATCCTGAGTTTTTTCAAAACCTTTAAAAGTAATTTTTAATATTTAAAAACTAATTATAATAAAGTTCTTTAACAAGATTGGTTATAAAATACCAAAATATTGCAACTAAATCTCATTCAAATCTAAAAAAATGACATGATTTAAAGAAAAAATATCCTGAGTTATCCTAAGATTTTCAAAAACTTAAGTTAAGTTATCCTGAGTGTTTGGTAACAAGGACTAGGCAAAAAACGTAAAATCAATGAAAAGTGTTTTCTAATCTTTTAATGTTTATCAAGAGAATTCTATTTTTTAAAATAGTAATTATCTAAGAGAAATGAGCATTTTAAAAACCTTGTATAAAGTACGTTCAAAATAATAAATTTCATTAAGTTTCTCTTTTTTCTATCCGAGTAAAACAAATTGTAAGCATGCTACTGCTAAGTAGTACTTAAAGATACATTAATTTGAAGTGTAAAAATAATATTTTTATAAGTAGCATAAAAAAAAGTAATAGATTTGTAAAACAAGTATTAATATTTTTTCAACCAGTCTAAATTAATAAAAATACAATTCTATAAGTTGTATTACACTTTTGATAGAAATTGTTTTTATACAGCTTAGAATGAACACTATAAAATTATTGAGTTTTAAGGGCATGGGGGTTAAACATTTTTTTCACAATTTGATCTTTTTTTATATATTTTTCACTATGCTACAAGATGATTTTGTCAGATTTTTAAATTCAAAACAACTTATGAGATAAAGCCTGAGGCAACCATAAATCCCTTATAAGAGGCACAAACAAAAACAGTTAATATATTTATTTCGATAGATAGATTTAATATTTTACTATAAATCTATCTTCTCCTACCTTTTGCGAGATAACTACCTCAAAATTTAAGGTAGCATTCCTTGATTTATTAAGAAAATTCTTTTGTAAAGAGTTATAAAAAAAATTAAAATAAACACTTATATAAAAAAAACAGTTTTTTTTTGCTTTTTTGTTGAAGAATATGTTTTTTCAATTTTTTATAATTCTTTACGACAGAATTTTTTAATTATGGCAAGAAAAATATTTTTAATACTTAGGGTAGTTATCTCAAAAAACGTAGGAGAAGATATATCTTTAGTGATTTCTTATTGTTCGCCGTTTTGCTTGCGCCTCACATAAGGAACCTATTGTTGCCTCCGACTTTGACCTGCTATATCTCAAAAAAAATTTTGAATTTCAAAAATCTGTAACAAGCCTCTTGTAGCTTTATAAAAAGCATTAATATATCAAATTATAAAAAAAAAGTGTTTTATCCCCCCTATGCCTTTATGTTTAAAATTTTGTAATTTTACTAAAAACTGAACCATACTTAAGTCTTGATTTCTTTTCAGCTTTTATTACAATATAAGTACAGTAAAAGTATAGTTATATATTGAGTTTTAAAAGCAGACTTGTTAGTGGAAGCTCAAAGGAGTTAAAGTAAAAAAACAAAAAAGTTATGCTCATTAATTATATTTCAATTAATTATCAGTTAATATTAGTAAAAAACATAGTAATTAATTTTACTCTTGGTAACAATAACTATTTATAATGAATTAAGCCAGCCTTGTAATTATTAAACGTATTATTAATTTCTATAAATATATTCAAATGAAAAATTAAATTGTTCAAAAGCAGGTTTACTTAAAAACACTTATATTTACAGATCATTAGATAAATTTTTACTACCACAAAATTACAAAAACTAACTAAATCAAAAGTTTATTAAAACTTATAAGACATATATTGAACATGTTTTAAGAAAATTCAGACAAAAAAAATCAGGAAGTATTACAAACCAAGAAAACATATTTGCCTAACAATCTACTAATATAAACAGATCAAAAACTTTATAAAGTTAGTCAAAATACTTAAAAGCATTTGCTATAATTAATTACATGGGGACTGGCCAAATATTCATGAAGAAACCTTTGCACAAAGGGTCAATTTTGCACAAACACAACTTTGCATGAAAGGTCATTTTTGCAGACAGTAAAACCAAAGTTAAAATATAAACAACAAATGTGTTTTCACATAATAAGCAGAATTCAAAATAAGTGTAAACAAAAAAAATATGTTGCAGACAATGGTAGGGGATAGGCAAAACTATGATAGGAAAAAGAAAATAACAAGACAAAAAGTAATTAAGGGCATAGGGGGGTGTAAAACACTTTTGTTGAAATTTAATCTAGTTTTATATAGTTTTAATGCACTACAAGATTTTTTTTACAGATTTTAAAAATTCAAAATATTTTTTGAGATAATGAAGGCGGTCAAAGTCAGAGGCAACAACAGGATCCTTATGGGAGGAGCAAACTAAAACAGCAAATAACTTGAAATGACTAAAAATTTAACTCCTCCTACGTTTTTTGAGATAAGTACCTCAAATTTTAGAAGAAGATAGATTTTTAGTAAAATAGTCTATTTTTGCTGGTTATTTGAACCTACTGTTGTCTCCGATTTTGACCGGCTGTATCTTGAAAACTGTAATGAATTTTTAAACTCTGTAAAAAGTAGCTTGTAACTCAGTAAAAACTGTACAAAATAAGATAACATTTTGAAAATAGTGTTAACCCCCCTATGTCCTTAATCTAAAAAACTAAAAATTAAAATAAATATAAAATAAGAATAAAAAAGAAATGAGGCAAGGGCTAAGGGTTAGGGGTAACAGTAGTAGATCGAAAATAAATTAATAACAATAAAAAAACATATTTTGTCTCGTGTGTAAAAGTGTCTTTGTGCAAAAACAAACCCTCATGCAAAACTCCATTCAAAAATTTCCTGATCAAAATCTTCCCTTCATGCAGATTTGACACTTTCCAATATAACATACATCATTTAAAGATTTTTTAAACTACAGCATAGCTTTTTTTAAGCCAGAAATCTGTCCAGAGTACCTTAGACTATCCGGAGTCATACTGGGTTGTTTCAAGTCCTTTTAAATATTTTTACCACTAAAAATCAAGTTTTTCAAAAAGTTTTGTTAAAAATTAATAAATATTGTATCTCAATCAACATAAAAATTGAAAATCTATAAAAAAATTTTGTAGATGGACAAAACAATCCGGAGTCAAGACGAGTTAAAATAATTTCTTAGATATCATGAGCTGCCCTGAGTCATCCTGAGATTTTCAAAAAATTATCCTGAGTTATTCTAAGTTTGCTGAAAATCCTGTGTGTGGCCACCCTTGATTTGTCAGTAGACATAACTATTTTACTCCAAAAATTGGAATTAAATTATATTGAAGTAATTTTCAAATCAAAGAAAACGTTAAAAAGTAATTAACAAAAGCTCTTACATTTTATTTAAAATTCATTGAAAAATTAATTTTTTAGCGGTTAACTAATGCATATTAAAAAAACTATTTTAAAAAGCATACTCTAAAGCATTTAGAAACTGGCAAATACTTGAAGTTTATGAAAAAAAATTAATTTAAAAGATTTTAAACAACTATGACTAAAAGATATCTGAAAATTTAAAAATATTTATTGAAATTACTAGAAAACTGAAGATTGTTACAAATACTTGGTATAAATGCAAAAATCGTATTGTAAACAAAACAGTAGTTAATCAAAATTTCTTTAAACATTTCATTTAAGTCCATAAACATTAGTTGTAGTTTTGTTTTACTTCAATATATAGTAAAGTACTACTAAAAAGGTGCAGAGAATTTGTCTTTATTTTAACACAAAATTTAAACTGTAGTGAAATTTATTTTAATTAGAATCTTATTATTGGATGTAGAAGGTTTTTAAAGTCAAGTATTATATGTTTTAATGATTGTTTTTAAAAAACTAAATAAAATTATAATTTTAGTAAAGTAGAACATATTCAATTTTTAAAAATATTAGAACCACTAGGCTAATATATTATTAAATCCAGGTACTTTTGTTGGTTATTAAATATCAAATTAATAAATCAGCAAAGTATTTTTTTTGCCTTAAGAAATTAAATTTTGAGAGATTATATGTTACTCATGAGGGCTTTAAATAAGGAACAAAAATGAAAAGACTCAATTACTTAGGAAAATCTACAACCATCTACAAATTTTCAGAAGACCTTTAAAATGTTGTCTAAAACTACTTGGTAAATTAAGATAGGCATAAAGTAAGTAAAGTGTTCGATTAAAGCTAGAAAGTAAGTAAATATAATCTCAAAAAATATTCAATATTATATTTATATTTATCATAAATAGAAATACAGTTATTTTTCCAAAAAAAAAGTATAAATTACAACTAGAAATGTCATGTGAAAAGAAGTGTATGAGAAAAAGTTTTGTGCACACATAGATTTTACTTAAGATTAATGTATAAAAATACCAGATATATTATTTTGATGCGATCAGGAAAATTTTCCTAAACATAAAAATGACAAAAATATTTTATAAGCAAGTTTTATGGCTTTACTGGACAAACCAACTTTATTTCATGCTTTCATATTTTTCTTACTTTCTGTTCAGGGTATTTAGTTTCAGTGTTGCTTTTATGGTTTGTTATGCCACTAGTTAAGATTTTGGAAAAAATGTTTATAACAGAGTGTTTTTTTATAACTTAATTTAAGCTAATACAATCGGTAAAGTGTTGTTTATTTTTATGTATATAAGCTTTGATTATTTTAATTAAACAATAAAAAAGTTTAAGTAACTAAAGTAATGACTTATACAGACAAAAACTAATTGTTTTAAATGATATAACAAAGGTTAAACTGTAATAAAACATCAAAATTTTACGAATGATTTTATATTAATTTAATAAAGTTTCTTAGTTTTATAAATAAACCTATTAGTTTATTTCTTTGTATTTTATTTAAGTATAACTTCCATTTTCTCAAAAATTGAGTAAAATAATTTGATAAGTAGCTTCTTTTTTTTTATCAATTAAAAAGTGAAAGTCAATACAATACTGAGTTAAATGAATAAAATGTATATACTTCTTTGTTAAACATAAAAATCAAATTTACTTACAAATAATTCATACTTATTAAGTTATTGTAATGATAGAACTATTAGCGTTTTGTACAGCTTTTTTTATTTTACATTTTAACCTTGCATTTTTAAAAGCTTCCTAAACTTAGCAGAACAAAATCATACAGGTCGAAAAGAAAGCTTCTTTACCAACCACACTACATTAAAAATATTTAAGCTTTAATAGTTTATCTAATAAGCAATATTTAAAATCACAATTACTAAAATGGATAAATCTAACTTCCATTATA